>NC_086366.1:1188426-1280926 GCF_036324505.1 Eleginops maclovinus
GGGAAATAATCCTTAAGCAATCAGCGTTTGTATTGAATATGGCAGAGCAACATGGTCAATGCAATCGTCCATACGGGACAAAGGAGAGAAGTGATAGTCGGGAAATTCAAAAGACACTTCCTGTTCCTCTCCTCCTCCTCCTCCTCCTCCTCCTCCTCCTCCTCCTCCTCCTCCTCCTCCTCCTCCTCTGTCTGTGTCTGTTTCTATAACCATGAATTATTTGCAAGTAATGTGCTTGGGTGGTTCTCACATTACTGGATTTAGATGTAAAAACTACGGCGTCCGCCCAGTCCAAAACGAAAAGCGAAAATTAAAACAAAAAATCAGACATTTTTAAAAGTCAACATTTAGAAAACATTTAGATTTTTTTTTGGGTTAAAGTCAGATCTGTTAGGAAAAAAGTGATGATTTTGAACAATAGTTGGAAAATCAAATTTGGAAAAAACCTCAGATATAAATACAGTGCGTGGCCAAAAAGCGCTGAAATGGAAATCCCAGTGTGCCTTCCATGTCCAGCAGGAAGTATTTCTGTGACAGTGGATGACTGTAAGCGGATAATTACTACAGATCGGTTTCTGTCTGCGTTCTGTCCCTCACCTCTGTCAATAGAGACATTGTGCACGCTCTCCATAGAGCCCAGTTGTCTCTTTAGCACGCTGCATGCACAAGGCCTCAGAACAAGCCACGTTCAAAGAGTGGAAAAACAGACGCCTTACAGACGGGCTGCCCACTTTGTTCGTCTGTAACCTTTAACCGTCTGTTCTAAGAGAGGCGGGGAAAGGTTCAAGCGTCGTGATCTGTGACACAACAAGTCACCGCGGACTGTCATCTGGACGGACATCTTTGAAAAAGCGTCTGCTGAGGGTCGGCTTGATCGTGTTGCTGAGGAGAAAATGAAATGTGGATCCATGGTCTGATTATGAAGTATCTCTGTAGTCTAGAGAGGGACATGTGGACGTGCACAGGAAGAGGAAACATGCTGGATACTGCAGTGTCAGTCCTGCGAGACACGCTGTCCCTTAACAAACAAAATGCTTTGCTTTTTAAGTCTTTCTGAGGAGGTCTTCTCTCTGCTGGGCGCCTCCACATTTCCTTAGGACGTTTGGAGTTGTGAGGAGCTGCTCACTGGAAGAAAGCAGTTGGTCGGCTTAAAAAAATCCCACGTCAACAATGTTTTATAAGGCAGACTTGAGGTGGATCACTCCGTTGTGTTGGAGCTTCTTGCAGCGTTTGGTTTCTGCAGCTTTTAGTAAACTGCTCATGTTTCCTCTGCTGAATGTTCTCTAGATGCTGCATGTGTTGAAGAGCTGCTGCTGATGTTCCTGCATCAGTTCTGATTTGTGTTTCTGTATCTGCATCCTCTCTGAAGCTGTTCCTCCTGATGGAAGAGGTCTGGCCTCTGAGATATCAGATGGAGTTTGCGATGCTTTTGTTTTGAATGACGTTCCCGGAGTTTTGCCCTATCCGTCGCCCACCAGTTAGACAGAAAGCAAAAACAAAAGCTCCGTGGCTTTTTCGTTTTACTGGTTTAAGAGAGAAAGAGAGACAAGTGCTTTTATGTCAAATATCCTAAAATGAGTTTTGTCCTACCTGAGATAACGGAAATATGAATCACATACGCTTTGGTGTGTGTCCTGCATACAAAGAGCAATTAAATGAAGCTATTATACACACTCTGTGTTTGAGTGATATTTACTCAGATATACAAACAGTGAAGTATCACAAAATATTTCTAAAAAATGTAATTGTATTAGTGGAAGTATTTATTTGTGAGGGTCCCATGAACAGACATGTATTATTGAACATATTTGTTCTACTTTCTTTGTTTATTTGAAGTGTTTTTCTGTTGTCTTTTTACTATATTATATAAAACAATTTGATCAACTAAGTCTACCAATTACATCCCAATACATAATAGCATCATAAATCAGAGGATTCAGGACACTAAGAGGTTAAAAGGAGGATGTCAGTGTGGGGGGGGGGGGGGGGGGGGGGGGGGGGGGGGGGGGGGGGGGGGGGGGGGGGGGGGGGGGGGGGGGGGGGGGGGGGAGGGGGGGGGGGGGGGGGGGGGGGGGGGGGGGGGGGGGGGATCTGCGCTCTCTGTCCTCAGGGCAGCAGCCGGTCTCCGCCTCCGACACTCACCGACTTCATTCCTCAAACTCGAGGGAAGACACCACGGGTCTCCGCACCCTGATCCACCTGACCCACCTCAGCAGGGATGCGCTTCGACATTGAGTTATCTCTCGTGGCGCTGCGCGGAGGGATACGTTTGTGTAAGTCAGGTCGCGTTTAAGGTAAAAACACACCTGACCTCAGATCCAACCCTTTTTACCCGGTTTCCCGCTCTGTGGGGACTGACAGCAACCTTCTGCAGACGTTAAATATACCGGAAACACCGCGTGTACAGCAGCAGTGGTGAAAGTAACTCAACTGCAGTTACTCAAACAGGTCCTCTGAGTACTATTTTGGAGATACTAGCCTTTACTTATGTACTTTGTACATTTCTCCACTACATTTATTGAATACCTTTAGTTACTTTACAGATTGGATGGTGATGGGGGTTGGGGGTGTGGGGCGCATTCATCTCTCATGTCTCACACCTGCTGCTGTGTCGCATCACACACTCACCTCCACAGGATGTTTAAATAGCTGGGTTTGCAGTGCAACCTGGCCGTAGGCCTGTGGGGTGGGGGGATGGGGGGGGAACGGTTACTTAAGGTGGGAGCCCCATCCTCCTCCTGTCAGCCCCTCAAGCCAGTTTAAGCCCTAGATGTTTACTATTCATACATTTTTCTTTGTTTCTGCATTTTCCACAAATCGTTTATTTGTAATTCTTATCACTTTTCGCTTAAATCATGACCGTGATAGTTTTCAAAAAAACAGTGTATCTTGTCAAAGGTGTTGAAGAGGGGGGGGGGGAGTTTGCAAAAGGTCACAGTGTAGTGCAAAGTATGTGGAAAAGATCATAATTAAAGTCTAAAAGAATCTTAAAATAATGAAAGAAGTTAAGTCCACTTTTTTAAAATATATAAAATCATTTATTACAAAAAATCATTTTAAAAACAATGGAAAAGTAAATAAAAGTAAAAATATACAGTACATTGGAAAAATGAGAAAATAAAAGTCAATACAATAATGAAAAAGGTCAAAGTATACCAATTGGGAAAATATAAACAAGATGAACAGAATTATAGGATAGAGTTTCGCAAAGAAATCGTATATAAATCCCACACACTGGTCCTGCAACACATTCATGTAAACAGTTAGAGTCATTTCTTAATCAACATTTCTCAAATCGGGTCCTTTGTTTGATCTCTGGGCTGTACATCGGTCCGTTCTTCTTCACTCTCTCTCTGGAAAGAACGCCCCCTACTTAGAATCCCTCGTGTCTCTCAGTTTCCGACATCCCTCTTCTCCTCTCAACTGATTGGATTGTCAGGCTGCTGGCAAAAGCCTCTGAACCCCACAGAAATTACCGTTGGCGGACCGACAAGCCCGTTGCGTGCAGCCCGTCTTCCCCTCAGTGGTGCGGTGGATAAAGCAGCTCTCTGGATAGTGTTTATAAGACTGACAATGTTGTCAGTTTCATATGTTTTGTAAAAAGCTCCGTTGAAAGTAAACGGTATCTGATGATGGCCCAAAACACCTGCAGATAACGAAACATCTTCACCAAATGTAACTTTGTGAAGGACCATGTTGGCATGAAATGAAGCTTTACTCTGACTGCATGCCTACTTTCCTCCGTAATGTATTCTGAACACACTCGGCCGACTCTGATCCGCACCATTCATCTCCTCGTTTCTACCCTCAATTAAAATGCACTCATTTTCAAAACCAAACTCAATCATTCAGATTTTTTTGGGGAATGAGCTCCCTTTCAACACAGCTGGGACTCTGATAGCGTGGCCTCCACTAGCCTCACGTGATGCTACGTTGTGTTTAGCACTTCACCAAAGAGATGCTCCTTTTTCCATAGTGTAACGGCTATTTTAGATGGTGTAAATAAGAGATGAAAGCTCTGGTTTTGATCCGAACAGCAAGTCTCTATAGATGTGGACCAATGAGAAGGAGGAGGCCTCGTGCTTTCATTTCAGCACATCAGAAATCCAGTTATGTTTTTGTATTTGCATCAGGGGAACATTCTCCGTATTTTTAGAGCTCTGTTGGGGAATTTATGCAAATAAAAATTGTAAATAGTCTTCAAACATCCTCAAGTGAAGCTCCACTAAAAAAGTTTTCCGTATTTATTTCAGTTTATTTGCAGCACAATGTGTTCATTCATCAGCTCACAGAGAGCCAATCAGATACCAGGAGCACTAGAAAACATGACGGAGTTTAAAAACACGGATGGATAGAATAGATGGATGATGGATGAATAGATGGATGAATAGATGGATGGATGGATGAATAGATGGATGGATGGATGGATGAATAGATGGATGGATGGATGATGATGATGAATGATGGATGAATAGATGGATGGATGGAGTGTGAGCAGTGTTTATAACCCCAGAGCTTCACCGTTCTGGTTTACAGGATTATTCTCCCTCTTCTTACGTGCTGTGTGTCGGATGGTTGGATGATGCAGGAGTTGCTGCTCAGTGCTCGGGGTTTGATGCGGCAGCTGGTTGTTTAGTATGGACTTCACATCAGTAGCATCATTACAGATAAATATTTAACGGGGAAATATCATCTTACCTCGTTTGTCTTCCACGGATCAAATCAAACTCTTATTTTCTGTCTCGCATGTGTTTGTGGATTGGTCAGCAGGAGAGGACTCTTTAAAGTAGAGACGCTACATACTGATATACACCTGAACATCAGCAGGAGAGGACTCTTTAAAGTAGAGACGCTACATACTGATATACACCTGAACATCAGCAGGAGAGGACTCTTTAAAGTAGAGACTCTACATACTGATATACACCTGAACATCAGCAGGAGAGGACTCTTTAAAGTAGAGACACTACATACTGATATACACCTGAACATCAGCAGGAGAGGACTCTTTAAAGTAGAGACTCTACATACTGATATACACCTGAACATCAGCAGGAGAGGACTCTTTAAAGTAGAGACACTACATACTGATATACACCTGAACATCAGCAGGAGAGGACTCTTTAAAGTAGAGACACTACATACTGATATACACCTGAACATCAGCAGGAGAGGACTCTTTAAAGTAGAGACACTACATACTGATATACACCTGAACATCAGCAGGAGAGGACTCTTTAAAGTAGAGACACTACATACTGATATACACCTGAACATCAGCAGGAGAGGACTCTTTAAAGTAGAGACACTACATACTGATATACACCTGAACATCAGCAGGAGAGGACTCTTTAAAGTAGAGACACTACATACTGATATACACCTGAACATCAGCAGGAGAGGACTCTTTAAAGTAGAGACACTACATACTGATATACACCTGAACATCAGCAGGAGAGGACTCTTTAAAGTAGAGACACTACATACTGATATACACCTGAACATCAGCAGGAGAGGACTCTTTAAAGTAGAGACTCTACATACTGATATACACCTGAACATCAGCAGGAGAGGACTCTTTAAAGTAGAGACGCTACATACTGATATACACCTGAACATCAGCAGGAGAGGACTCTTTAAAGTAGAGACACTACATACTGATATACACCTGAACATCAGCAGGAGAGGACTCTTTAAAGTAGAGACTCTACATACTGATATACACCTGAACATCAGCAGGAGAGGACTCTTTAAAGTAGAGACACTACATACTGATATACACCTGAACATCAGCAGGAGAGGACTCTTTAAAGTAGAGACACTACATACTGATATACACCTGAACATCAGCAGGAGAGGACTCTTTAAAGTAGAGACTCTACATACTGATATACACCTGAACATCAGCAGGAGAGGACTCTTTAAAGTAGAGACACTACATACTGATATACACCTGAACATCAGAAGGAGAGGACTCTTTAAAGTAGAGACACTACATACTGATATACACCTGAACATCAGCAGGAGAGGACTCTTTAAAGTAGAGACACTACATACTGATATACACCTGAACATCAGCAGGAGAGGACTCTTTAAAGTAGAGACACTACATACTGATATACACCTGAACATCAGAAGGAGAGGACTCTTTAAAGTAGAGACACTACATACTGATATACACCTGAACATCAGCAGGAGAGGACTCTTTAAAGTAGAGACACTACATACTGATATACACCTGAACATCAGCAGGAGAGGACTCTTTAAAGTAGAGACTCTACATACTGATATACACCTGAACATCAGCAGGAGAGGACTCTTTAAAGTAGAGACACTACATACTGATATACACCTGAACATCAGCAGGAGAGGACTCTTTAAAATAGAGACACTACATACTGATATACACCTGAACATCAGCAGGAGAGGACTCTTTAAAGTAGAGACTCTACATACTGATATACACCTGAACATCAGCAGGAGAGGACTCTTTAAAGTAGAGACACTACATACTGATATACACCTGAACATCAGCAGGAGAGGACTCTTTAAAGTAGAGACACTACATACTGATATACACCTGAACATCAGCAGGAGAGGACTCTTTAGTTTAGCTGGGTTCCGTCATGAGGAAGCCTGTCAGCTTTACAGCTGAATAAAAATAGAAACTGAATTGGGGCAAACCATCACAGAGGTCTCGTGGGAGATCAGGATCATACAGCAGACCTGGAGTCAACAGAAAACACAGCCATCTGCGTTCTCTCCTGTTGTTCTAGACATATGGTTTCTCAGCTTGGCCTCTAAGAGGTGAGATACAACCAGCAGGTGTGTGTGTGTGTGTGTGTGGGGGGGTGGAGGGCTGTTATGTGGACAGAGAGAAGAAATCACAGACAGAAATATGTGTTTATTATAACCAGTTATTACTACCAGTGGTGGAAGAAGTAAAAGGATAAATACTAGAAGTGTTATCAGATAGATTTCATAGAAGAGAGAGACTCCCTCTGGAGGATCACAGGGATTTTAGCGGTTGCAGACCATTTACATGCACTACAGCCTGTAGAACACACTACAGGAAATAAGAGGTACTGGAGATGTCTTAACAGTGCTTTACTTGAGGACAGTTCCTTTGTTTCCTTCCACTCTTTCTCACAATGTTTATCTTTATTTCCAATTCGTTCAATTAAAGGCGTTGAATTATCAGTCCTGTTTTTGGGTTTGAAATCAGACCAAAGGAGTTAGCATTAAGATTCCAGACACACGGAGGATGCATAGAAAACCAGAAAGGTAATTGGTGTGACTTGAAATCTGAACGATCTCGACTGTAACTCTAATCTCTGTCGCTGACTCGGCAGTAATCCAGCCCAGAGGGAGTGGGGAGCCTTTTCTTAAATGGGACAAGTGAGAAAGGAGCGCGTCCATCCGGAGGGTCTTAACAGAGGAGGGATTTCACCACAGAAGACACTGCAAGACAATGACAGGTTTTCTTTAGAGCAGCCTAAGTGATTATAAAACTCATATGTCTTACATCCTGGAACTGGGAATAGACTTTAAGGACTCTTGAAATGAAAAGTAAACCAGAATAACTTTAAGCTCGAAGGAATCAAATGTGAGGGTCTCAGTAACATGAAACCTTTGACTGTAGACGGCAGAGAGACACGGGCATCAGCACTGTGAAGGCCTCTGTCCACAGGTCGGTCATCCAACAGCCGTGGTACGAGATATCCATGCCGCGTTTTTCCACCTCAGAAACATAGCTTGTCTCCGACCATCACGGATCTGTCCCTGCAGCAGCGTCCTGTACGGTACACGCTTTACACTTACCCTGCGGCGCACCAGCCACAGCGTAGATACGGCATCGTGATCATTTACTGACACCTCTCTCAATCTGTCTTTGTGGTCAGGGTTCTGTCTGTTTTTAGGCAAACAGTCTGTGTTTTTGATTGGAAGGTTAAGCTTGCTTGGGACCACAGACGGCATGGTTGGGTTGTATTTGCAACAACTAAATGATATCTTTTCTGGATCGATTAAGGTAATTGGATAGTTTCCCGCGGTACACCTGACGATCTGTGGTTCACAACTCTTAGAAACTCACCTCTGATCTGTTTGAGTCTGTCATTACTGTTGAGCTTTATATATTTTACAAGTGTTGTTTTTATGAATTTGAGCTCGTAAACTGAGTGTCTTTAAGTACCCTAAAAATCACTCTACAAATAAAGCCTAAATATTATAAGTATAGAAAAAGTGCTGGGGGTTTTCTCTTATCAAACACTGGGAGGAGGCTCTGCCCAGATTCAAAACACCATGTGGATGAAGTCAACATGGTACTGTGACCCTTCTGACTGCAAAACAGAGGGGTTTTTATATCAAAAGCTGATTATTAACCATTCTGTTAATGTGTGTAACCTGTGTGACCAGCTCTGTCCTTAATCTGAAATCTACTTCCACAGTCCACAGTGACTTTGGATAAAAGGTCACTTGGAGATGTTGTTATTCTAGTTTGAACCACGTGATGTTCAGATATGGTTTAGGATAAAATAAGCAATGAGCTGCAGATTACTCCTGCTAAAACAAACTGTGAATCCAAACATTGCTATCAGTGTAATCGAGATAGATCGACAAACATCAGGATTTCCCAGCACGCTTTCATGTGCAAATATTTGATTCAAAGCAATAAGACTGTTTAAAGGTTGCCTGTGATAGGCAGGATCACTGTGCCTAATCCTTCTTGTTAGTCACATAAAACCTTTTGAATTCTTACCCAAGCAAAGGTGTTGTTGTGGTTTTGTGCACTTTCTCTATTTGTTTGGTTTCTGCAGCTTTTAGTAAACTGCTCATGTTTCCTCTGCTGAATGTTCTCTAGATGCTGCATGTGTTGAAGAGCTGCTGCAGATGTTCCTGCATGAGTTCTGATTTGTGTTTCTATATCTGCGTCTTCTCTGAAGCTGCAGAGTTTCTCGTGCTGGAAGGGGTTTAGGCCGTTTTAGAGCATTTGCACCTGTCAGCCCCCGTACCTATACTCTATTTCACCGTATAGACCAGTATAGATCCTAGGGGTTCGTTGGAGTACTGCAGGGGAATGTGAGATTTTTAAAATGTTAATTAAACAAAACATCAGCTGTGCATGATTCCTAAAATAATGATATTATGATAAACTAAATTAAGATGTAAATTTAAGGTCTGTAAAAAATATTTTATATTCAATATTTCAGTTTTTAATGGAACCGTTACTGCTGTCAGAAATCTGAAAAAAAAAAACCAGAATTTTTAGAAAAAGTGATAATTCTGAAGAAATTCAAAAAAGTACAAATTTGGGAAAAAAAGTGTGAGTTTTTAAAAGAGGAGGATTAGAGCCACATGGAGGAGTTAGAATGATGAGAGAATTTGGAAAAAAAATCAGAATTTTAAGGAAAAAGTCAAATTCCAAAAAAGTCAAATTCAAAATCAGCAGACTGAAACCGAGTGCCTGGAGAAAGTGTAAAAGCTGCAGTGTCCTCGATGTCCCCGAGAATAACAAAGACCCTCAGTGAAGCTCCAGCCCGGGCTCCTCTCTAAACTGTACAGCTCATTAAAGGACAGTTCAAAGCAGCTGATGTCTCTCAGGGTTACTGCATGAGGTCATTGGTTTCCCATGAATTAATGATGATGTAAACATTTGAAATGCAGCTTTAAGAGTTTCTCAGTTAAAGGTTTCAATAAATCAGACTCTGATGGAGCAGCTGGACCTCTCTATAGAGGCTGTTTCCTTCCAAATAGTTGTTGTGCTGGTCAGGGGGTTCTTGCTGACCTTTCTTTTCATAGGGGTACGTTATTGAAAACGTTTGAGAGCCCCTGATATATATCCAATCCCATCTTGTAATTGGTTGCCCGTCCGACCATCATATTTGGGCTCCTTGTAGATAAATGTAAAAAAGCTTAGTATTCCTACTTTTTTATCTGACTGACCTCAGAATCTATATGGGGGGGCCATGACGAGGGAAAGTCCTGGAAGCGTTGCTCTGATGTATTGTGCCACTTCTCACGTTACAATAGCCATGTGTTCTGTAGACCTTTATCTCTAGCACAGAGACAACAACACACTCTGAACCACAGTGTGGAGGTGAGGAAACGGTATGCATTAATTATGGGAAAACGGCGCTTCCTGTTACAGTTTCACACATTCGAGCAGCCTCGGGTCGTGACGGGTGATGTCACGGCAGAGTGTTTATTTAAAGAGTTGTTTAAAGACACTGTCAGGGTTTTAATGATAGATGTTTGTGCGTTATTCAGAAAGAATAGAGACGTGAAGTCATGTGACCGTGCTGTAGTTCCTTTATAGCCCAACGTTAGCCTCCTTTAGCTTAGCGGTGGTGATGTGAAGTCATGTGACCGTGCTGTACTTCCTTAATAGCCCAACGTTAGCCTCCTTTAGCTTAGCGGTGGTGATGTGAAGTCATGTGACCGTGCTGTACTTCCCTAATAGCCCAACGTTAGCCTCCTTTAGCTTAGCGGTGGTGACGTGAAGTCATGTGACCGTGCTGTAGTTCCTTATAGCCCAACATTAGCCGCCTTTAGCTTAGCGGTGGTGATGTGAAGTCATGTGACCGTGCTGTACTTCCTTATAGCCCAACATTAGCCACCTTTAGCTTAGCGGTGGTGACGTGAAGTCATGTGACCGTGCTGTACTTCCTTAATAGCCCAACATTAGCCTCCTTTAGCTTAGCGGTGGTGAAGTGAAGTCATGTGACAGTGCTGTAGTTCCTTTATAGCCCAACATTAGCCGCCTTTAGCTTAGCGGTGGAGACGTGAAGTCATGTGACCGTGCTGTAGTTCCTTTATAGCCCAACATTAGCCGCCTTTAGCTTAGCGGTGGTGACGTGAAGTCATGTGACAGTGCTGTAGTTCCTTTATAGCCCAACATTAGCCGCCTTTAGCTTAGCGGTGGTGACGTGAAGTCATGTGACCGTGCTGTAGTTCCTTTATAGCCCAACATTAGCCGCCTTTAGCTTAGCGGTGGAGACCTGAAGTCATGTGACCGTGCTGTAGTTCCTGTATAGCCCAACATTAGCCTCCTTTAGCTTAGCGGTGGTGACTGAAGTCATGTGACCGTGCTGTAGTTCCTTTATAGCCCAACATTAGCCTCCTTTGGCTTAGCGGTGGAGACCTGAAGTCATGTGACCGTGCTGTAGTTCCTTTATAGCCCAACATTAGCTTTTTACTTCATAAATCATGACGTTAATGATGATGCTAACTTCTTGGTTAGCCTAGAAAAAGACGTCCTCCCGGCACCTCTATGATAGTTCACTATAAGAGTTCTCAGCAGGAAGGACCCTCTTGCACTTTGCACATGTCAACAGATGGACCTGCCATGGAGAAGCTTTGCTGTTACAGCTGAGATGGAGATCACACAACAGCCATGTGTTTTCTGTCATGCGCCATTACCACAGACTGTATGTATAAATGAATTACTGATAGTACAGCGCTATGGTTTCCTGCCTCTCTGTTATTAGCAGTGTCAGCACAAAGTCAGAGTCATGCTGATGCTGATTAATCTGCTGGAAAACATGCATTGTTGTAATGTACTGTAACTTTGTAATCCTGCTTTAAAACATTTAACAGTAATCTGATTACATCTTTTAATGCAACTTTAAGGGAGTAAAGTTATCCTATTTGTATCCTGATTACCCGTCAATGAAATCCATTACTCCTCAACCATGCTCATAAAGTGCTGGGATAAGTCAAATGAATCATGCACAAAACAAAACCCTAAAAAGTTTAATGTTTTACTTATTACAGAAATTAATGGACTGTCATGTGATTACTGGAAACAGAACTGCCGAATGAAGTTAGTGTTCAAGTGTTTAAAGTTACTGAGTGACAGAATCTACCAGAGTCCTCCTCACTCTGACCTCCAAGAGACTTTATATGATGTTTGGTGTTAAAAGAGTCCCTTTATCAGTACTATAGCATCTCTACTTTAAAGAGTCCTCTCCTGCTGATGTTCAGGTGTATATCAGTATGTAGAGTCTCTACTTTAAAGAGTCCTCTCCTGCTGATGTTCAGGTGTATATCAGTATGTAGAGTCTCTACTTTAAAGAGTCCTCTCCTGCTGATGTTCAGGTGTATATCAGTATGTAGTGTCTCTACTTTAAAGAGTCCTCTCCTGCTGATGTTCAGGTGTATATCAGTATGTACTGTCTCTACTTTAAAGAGTCCTCTCCTGCTGATGTTCAGGTGTGTACCAGTATGTAGAGTCTCTACTTTAAAGAGTCCTCTCCTGCTGATGTTCAGGTGTATATCAGTATGTAGAGTCTCTACTTTAAAGAGTCCTCTCCTGCTGATGTTCAGGTGTATATCAGTATGTAGCATCTCTACTTTAAAGAGTCCTCTCCTGCTGATGTTCAGGTGTATATCAGTATGTAGAGTCTCTACTTTAAAGAGTCCTCTGCTGCTGATGTTCAGGTGTATATCAGTATGTAGTGTCTCTACTTTAAAGAGTCCTCTCCTGCTGATGTTTAGGTGTATATCAGTATGTAGTGTCTCTACTTTAAAGAGTCCTCTCCTGCTGATGTTCAGGTGTATATCAGTATGTAGTGTCTCTGCTTTAAAGAGTCCTCTCCTGCTGATGTTCAGGTGTATATCAGTATGTAGTGTCTCTACTTTAAAGAGTCCTCTCCTGCTGATGTTCAGGTGTATATCAGTATGTAGTGTCTCTACTTTAAAGAGTCCTCTCCTGCTGATGTTCAGGTGTATATCAGTATGTAGAGTCTCTACTTTAAAGAGTCCTCTCCTGCTGATGTTCAGGTGTATATCAGTATGTAGTGTCTCTACTTTAAAGAGTCCTCTCCTGCTGATGTTCAGGTGTATATCAGTATGTAGTGTCTCTACTTTAAAGAGTCCTCTCCTGCTGATGTTCAGGTGTATATCAGTATGTAGAGTCTCTACTTTAAAGAGTCCTCTCCTGCTGATGTTCAGGTGTATATCAGTATGTAGCGTCTCTACTTTAAAGAGTCCTCTCCTGCTGATGTTCAGGTGTATATCAGTATGTAGCGTCTCTACTTTAAAGAGTCCTCTCCTGCTGATGTTCAGGTGTATATCAGTATGTAGCATCTCTACTTTAAAGAGTCCTCTCCTGTCCAAAACCAGAGCCCAGTCTGCTCTGATTGGTTAGCTGGCCGGCTCTGTTGTGATTGCTCAATCGCCCCTTAGCCTCTCACGTTCAATGTGTTGGAGCGGTGTTTTATTTGCTAGCACCAGAGACACATTTCCATTTTAAGTAAATGTGATGGACCATAAAGTAATCTAAATCTGAATCAGCTCTTTGTGTCTTTACTCAAGGTCAAACGTTTGCTGATTTCCTCCAGCTGTCTTTTTTTGTAAATGATTTGTAAGCCACATTTACACATCTGTTGTCAACAGTGGCTGGGATATTAGGATCGTCTGTTGTCTCTGCTGGTGATTGTGGAAGTCAGTTCCTATGGCAGAAAGGTGTTGATAGAGCTAGGCTGTAGTGGCACTGTTTGTGAGGTGGATAAGATGCTGCTGATGTGTGAGTGTGCTTCGTGTGTTCTGTGATATGCTATCTTGGTGCCTGCCTGTGAGTTCCTGTACTGTTTGCCTTCCTGACTGTCTGTCCCTGTGTGTGTGGTCATCATCAGTACCTTGTAGTCCTATCACCTGCCTTTAACCTTTAGGCTTTAACCGGGACAAGACGGATCTCGAGCTCCAGCATGGGCACAACCCGGACCAGGAGCGTCTCACTCGGCTGCAGCAACTTTAAAAAGGGCACAACAAACAACCTCACAGCCTCTGCACAACATCAGCATCAAGGGCTAGCAGTCGGTGCCTTACTGTTTAGCTGTAGCGCTCTTTAGCGTTAGCAGCAGCTGAGCTTTGGCAGCTCTGACAGAGTGTGTGTAACTTGGCCTGCCAGTCCCCGGGGAGGACCGGCAAAAGGAGTTGTGTTACACTCGCTGATAGACCTTATACATGTTTCATCTGCTGCTCTCAGAACAGAAGACCCCTTTGTTATCTAATCCAGCCCTCTCCTCTGCAGCCGGAGAAACGGAGCTTCACAGTCCGCCAGACGTCCTGATACAGATCAACACACAGCAGCACAGGATATCTGCTATCGGGATTTCTCAGCCAGTCCTTAAATCCATTGGCTAGCACCTGGAGAGGGCTTTAAAATATCAAGCAGAACTGAGGGGCCACCAAACATCGTCCAGGAGCTTAACTGTGCCTCAGCTGTTCTGCAGAGTGCTGCTCCTGTAGCTTTAAGGAGCTTTTAAAGGGCTTTAGGTGTTGCTACAAGGCTAGTCAGGACCATGAGTGAAAGCCTTAGACTCCCTTCACTCCAGGTGAGCGTCCCGATCGACGAGCCGGCGTACTCGGACGGCGGACGCAACGCAGTGTCGGACGGCTCCATGCGCTCCAGCTCCTCCACCCCGACGCTCAGACGCAAGCGCTTCAAGATGCGCCGCATGAGGAACGTGCCCAGCGAGCGGGAGCTGGAGAGCCGCCGTCTGGCCGCCAATCATCTCACGGCCCACTCCCACTCCGGATCGAAGGAATACCTGCAGCTGCCGTCCATCGAGATCACGCCGTCCAGCGACGAGGACGCCACCTCCAACTGGTCACGCTGCTCCACGCCCAGCGCCTCGCCGCGCCGCAAGCGCTTCCTGTTGAGGAAGTGGCTGAAGGTTCGACAGAAGAAGGAGCAGGGCAGTGAGAGCAGGTTGGTGCAACTCGACTCATTTCATCCCCCAAATCTTTAGTGTTATCTCCATGCGGCTTCGAGGACACCCGCCCTGATGTGTTGTAGCACTAACGGCAGGAGAGTTAAGGTGTGTCAGCTCAGGGGTCTTAGCGTCTCAGAGTTTGATGCTTAAAGACAGAGTTAGATCCTTCGTTTGCACCTCTAAAGATCCTGCTGTTCAATCTGAAATGACTAATGGAGAAATGAATAGGCAACTCTGCAGAGTACCTGTGGACCAATGCTATCCTGATTCCTATATAGTGTTGGCCGGCTGGGGCAAATGTGTCAGGACGAAATAACTAAGCAAATGAAAAGAAACATCTTCACTAACCCCCAAAAAGCAGAATAGGACTTCTTTAAATCAAAGCTGGTTTCCTCCTTCTGTTTCAGTGGTTTAGACTTTGTGTGTTTTACTGCAAAGATAAGGTGATACTGTGGGGTCATCTGATAAAGGTCAGCTTCCCAGCAGATCAAGAGGACAGGTGAAGGAGTTAAGGAAATCAATAGGTTCCTCTCTCTCAGATGCATGGTGGTGGCTCTGCAGGAAAGGTCACAGAGACACATCGACCCCTTCAAAGTTTGAGCATTTTAAAAGCAAAGTGACATGGAGAGTTAAAGGTCCCCTATCATCCTCCTCTTCCTCACTATATACTACAGGTCTCGGATATATACAGAGCCTGTCTCTGATTGGCTGAAACACCAAACAGATCATTGCAACATCCCATAATCCCCTCTGTTACAGGCCCTGTTCCTGAAGAGCTGATTCTGTGTCTGTAGCTTTAAATGCTAATGAGCTGCCGCTGGCCACGCCCCTCTGAGAGCTGATTGGTTTGAACAATATAAAATGAAGTAGTACAAATGTGAAATGAAAAGATAAAATAACGTAAATAAACACAACAAATAAAGAAAGTACAATGTTTAACACAAGACAACAAAAATAATAATAATATAAACTTAAGAATTGAAAGTAAAAATAAAAGAGAAATGAAAGAACATCTAGTTTTAGTGTGTGTGGAAGAATGACATTTTTTAATATAAACGTAGGACCAGTCACCTTCTATTCTCCGCTGCTACTGAAAATGTACTTTGCACTAAGAGTTATTGCACTAAAGACCTCCCTGCACTACTGTCGAATGGTGTTGGTTGTGTCTAACATATATATTACTTAGTTTTCTGTATACCCTTTTATCTAGGCCCTTACTCCCCCCTTTTTGTTCTAGGCTCTTCTCTTTTTATGTTGTATGTTCTTGTTTATATTCGGACTGCCAGAAACGGTACTTAAATGTTCGGTATGTTTAACACATGTGGACATTTTGACAATAAAGTGGACTTTGACATCTGTAATAAAAGCTTCGATGAAAAGGTGAAATATGAAATAAACAGAAGGCTAACGTGAAGCCGTCTGGGGGAGATATAAATAATAGAGATGTTAATGTTTATCCTCTCTGAATAATTGATGCAGGCTTCTCGTGTTAGGTGGTGCAGGGACACATGGGGCTGCTGTTCGGAACGTCAGGTTCTCTCAGATACGTATTGCTCTTAAATCTGCCGCGGAGTATAAAACAGTATACAAAACAATAAACTACAAAAATGACCCCTCAGAGAAATTCTTGGTAATGGAGAAAGTTTGGAAACATCCAGTGTGTGTGTGTGTGTGTGTGTGTGTGTGTGTGTGTGTGTGTGTGTGTGTGTGTGTGTGTGTGTGTGTGTGTGTGTGTTTGTGTGTGTGTGTGTGTGTGTGTGTGTGTGTGTGTGTGTGTGTGTGTGTGTGTGTGTGTGTGTGTGTGTGTGTGTGTGTGTGTGTGTGTGTGTGTGTGTGTGTGTGTGTGTGTGTGTGTGTGTCTGTGTCTGTGTCTGTGTCTGTCTGTGTGTGTGTGTGTGTGTGTGTGTGTGTGTGTGTCTGCTCTGTTTAGATGTTTGCCCCAATTTGCAGAGCAACAAGGTTACCGTGGTGACCTGCTGCAGTACTGAGTCTCATTCAGAGAGTTTGGATGTGATTCTCTGACTGTTTTGCCTCGTTGTTAGAAAACCGTAAAGAGCAGACACACAGTTTTTGGGCCTGAGCACCGGAGAGCCCCTATGAACCATTGGGGTGATTTTTACGGTGTAAAATGTGGCCGTGGCAGCAGTTTTACTAAAGGGTCAGGGCTTTCCCATTTCTGGAAGATTGAACATGGGCGTCTATGGGCGGGCAGCTGGAGTTTTTGCCGCTGAAGGGCTATTATGGAGCAGACTGTCAGTTTGCTATAATGAAGGCACAGATACAAAGCTGACTAATTTAGCTACTCAAACATCTAAAATGATGTGAAGTAAGAGTAACTATTATGGGATTTAGAGCAGGTTTAAGGGATGAGATTCCCCCCTCTCCACTCTAAGTGATGATGTCATACACACCTGTACCATCTGAGACGCGTGGAAACTGTACCAAAACGTAAACTGTGATTTCAGGAGAACCGTTCCATCGGTCAAAAAAACCTTTTAGTCCAATGAAGTTGAGAGTGTGGAGAGTGGTTTAAAGTTAGAACATTCTTTCTACGTTAAAGTATGGCGAAGCACCATGACCCCAAAGTTTGGTGATTTAGCTCTGTTCGTCTCGTTCTCCCATTCATTCCGATGGAGAAAAAGTTGATGTTTTTTTGCGATTTTTGTGAAAACTGCCGAGCACATCTCTAAGAAAAGTCATCTTCATCATATTATACAAGTAAAAAGTACTGGTTGTGCCTTCAGGCCACGTAGAGTCATACATATTAGATGACTGGATGCTTTTTATTAAATCAAATCCGGTTCTTTTGTTCTTGTAGCCTGCAGCCGAACTTCATTTCGTATTCCCTGCCTCTTTCTGTTTCAGCTTATTGTGCAATTACTTTTATAGCAACTCTGTGACGTTCAGTCGAGACACACAAACCTGCCTGGCTGTGCACTGCTGTTTAAACACCAGGAGCTGGACCTCTTTAAATCATCATCAGAGAGCATCCTGCACTTTCTGCACAGATACAGGGGCGGGGGGGGGGAGTACATTTAGCTGATGTGTACTTTTACTTCAGAATGTGGGTCTTGCAGTATTTTGACATCAATGTATTGCTACTTTTACTTCAGTAAAGGCTCTGAGTACTTCTTCCACTGGTCATAATCCACACCTTTGTGCAGAACCAGTACTTTTGTGCTTTCAGTATCATTTGGTGCCAATACTCCTGTGTTTTGGGTTAGATTCAGTGTGTGTGTGTGTGTGTGTGTGTGTGTGTGTGTGTGTGTGTGTGTGTGTGTGTGTGTGTGTGTGTGTGTGTGTGTGTGTGTGTGTGTGTGTGTGTGTGTGTGTGTGTGTGTGTGTGTGTGTGTGTGTGTGTGTGTGTGTGTGTGTGTGTGTGTGTGTGTGTGTGTGCTGAGCGTCTCTGTGCAGTAATGATTAAAGGTTAGTCACTGATTTGAGGTGATGGTGATCTCCAGCTCTCCTCTCACTGGTTCCAGACTGGAGGATATTTCCTGCTCAGATCTTCTGGAGTCCATGAGCTGGTTTTCAGTGTCCTGGATTCACCGTTTTCTCTCCTCGGGGTGGAGCCAGCTGTCTGCTCAGTGAAGCTCCTTTGACGGGTTTGATCTTTATTCTACCATTGGCCTCTCCTGGGACATGTCTCCATGCTTTAATGTCTCTGCTGGGACATGTCTCCATGCTTTAATGTCTCTACTGGGACATGTCTCCATGCTTTAGTGTCTCTCCTGGGACATGTCTCCATGCTTTAGTGTCTCTGCTGGGACATGTCTCCATACTTTAGTGTCTCTCCTGGGACATGTCTCCATGCTTTAGTGTCTGTACTGGGACATGTCTCCATGCTTTAGTGTCTCTGCTGGGACATGTCTCCATGCTTTAGTGTCTCTGCTGGGACATGTCTCCATGCTTTAATGTCTCTCCTGGGACATGTCTCCATGCTTTGATGTCTCTACTGGGACATGTCTCCATGCTTTAATGTCTCTACTGGGACATGTCTCCATGCTTTAATGTCTCTCCTGGGACATGTCTCCATGCTTTGATGTCTCTACTGGGACATGTCTCCATGCTTTAATGTTTCTCCTGGGACATGTCTCCATGCTTTAGTGTCTCTCCTGGGACATGTCTCCATGCTTTAGTGTCTCTCCTGGGACATGTCTCCATGCTTTAATGTCTCTACTGGGACATGTCTCCATGTTTTAATGTTCAGAAGGCTCTTTATGTCTCTCATACTGCCTGTGCTGCAGCACCTCTTTTCACCCTCCGTCTGAAACCAGAGCCCAGTCTGCTCCTGGGTGTGTGGAGGGAGGGAACACAGGGGATTTGAGCCTTTGCAGACCATTTACATGCACACACTACAGGAGAGGGAACACTCCCAAAACGCAGAATAGGAACTCTTTAAATATGAATGTGTTGACTGTAGACGTCTGTGTGTGTGTCGTTGCAGACACACAGATTGTCCAGAGCACAGCGGGTTATTTTGAGGAGGTGCTGCGGCATATTTCCCAGGCTTCACTGCCTCCACCTCCAGGCGTGTAAATATTTCAGACGGACAGCCTCTTGCAAACAGACGGGGGAACTACTGTTCTCCATTTGAAGGAGTGTTAATCACCCGGAGATCTTCATCCTGCTCTCCAGCCGCAGAACGGGAGGGGGGGTTTGCACCAGCTTTCAGTCAGATAACTCTTTCTGACGCTGCTGCCTCTGATAGCAAACACATGCTTATCTCAGTGTGATTATATACAGAACACACAGTTAATGCACGCCTAAAAACATGCAACATACTGTATGTATGTACTGTACTGTACGTATATATATATATATATATGTGTGTGTGTGTGTGTGTGTGTATGTGTGTACTATAAACAGATGTGAGTAGACATTCACAGAGCTCAGGAGTTCAGCAGTCTTATAGCCTGTGGTATAAAACTGTCTCTGAGTCTGGTGGTCTTGGTCCGGATGCTGCGGTACCGTCTGCCAGACGGCAGCAGACAGAACAGATTGTTGCTGGGGTGATGGGGGTCCTTTAATATCCTACCGGCCTTCTTCTTACACCGCTGGGTGTAGAGGTCCTCCATGGATGGCAGCTCCGTCCTGGTGATGTGTTGAGCAAGTAAAGTACAAGTGTTTGAGTACATGTACATCCACACGGCCCTAAAACCAGCTGTAGATAATTCACTGAAAGAGAATCTTCATTTAAACTCGTCAGTACCCTAAAATATGGAGTGTGGCTACTTGGAGAGGTCGCAGTTCACCTCCTGGGCCCTGCCGTGGTGCCCTTGAGCAAGACACCGGGCACCCCCCTCTCTATCTACCCACTATCTGCAAAAATGGAAAGCTATGGTCATTTGTTTGGATTTTTTCTGGTTTAAATAAGAAAATATTTGCCCATTTTACTTTAAAAAGATTGAGTACAAGGTTAGATAATAAGTTCTGAGCTGCTAACTGTTCGCTCAGGAGACATTAGGTAAACCCTAATCATCCGTACGTGACGTTCCCTTCATGCGTTGCTATGCACTGTGTGAATTAATGAGACCTGAGTGTGGACTGCAGAGTCTGAAAATACAACATCAGTAGTTTAATAATAACGACGAGTCGAGTGTGACGGAGATCTTTGTGTGATAATTATTCTCTGTATAAATGTGCTGTTTACACACATCTAATTTATGATCTGAAGCCCATCCTGTTCATCTGTGTCATACAGCGCCCTCTAGTGGTATCTCTGGGTCTGTGCATGAACAGGAGAGTACTCCAGTGTCCATATGTGATATTTTACATTTATATTTGACACAGATACTTATATTCTTGCCTTGCAGGAGCCCAAATAAAGTCAAAAGTCACAAAGGTTATAAGTTCTGTCTCAATATGCAGTTTTTGCCTTGTGTTTTCTTTTTGCACGAGAAAATATTCTTTGTTAGACTACATGTTTTATATATCATTGGATTAAACTTTACTTCCACTGCACAAACTACAACATGCCAAGAGTAGATGAAGTGCAGCTGCAGTTTATTCACATTTATGGGTAGTATCCAAGGTACAGACAAGTTTGTATAAATATGAGATATATGGAGCGACTCCAGGAAACAAATCAAGTGTCTGAGAGGCTGAAACACCACACGTTTGTTTCATGGCTCCTGCAATGCATAAGATGCAGGGTTCAGGCAGACATGAGTCGAACACAGTGAGCGTTAGAGCAGAGTAAATACATATCCTCAGCTTTCAGTTGAAATAAAACATGTTTAATGAGCGCTCTGTTTCCTGCAGCAGCCAGCAGAGCAGCCAGCAGAGCAGCCATGAAGAGGACGCCTCTCGCTTCCTCACCCCTTTAATCCAAGAGGAGAGGTGAGCTGTCTGTGTCTGTGTGTGTGTGTGTGTGTGTGTGTGTGTGTGTGTGTGTGTGTGTGTGTGTGTTTGAGATCCAGGGGAATGTTGATGATCTTCTGATGTTGTTCACAGAGTATATGCATGCTCCTAAAATGAATAATCCACTCTTAAAAGGAATGAATTCCCTAATTTATGGTCACAGTTTATTTCATGCATGCATTCTCCACTAGGGGGCAGGAGTGAGTCCTTAACCCGGAAATACCTCTTCCTGTCCCCTACTCTGGAGTTAAATGCTTCCTTTATAGCCCAACATTAGCCTCCTTTAGCTTAGCGGTGGTGACGTGAAGTCATGTGACCGTGCTGTAGTTCCTTTATAGCCCAACATTAGCCACCTTTAGCTTAGCGGTGGTGACGTGAAGTCATGTGACCGTGCTGTAGTTCCTTCATAGCCCAACATTAGCCACCTTTAGCTTAGCGGTGGAGACGTGAAGTCATGTGACCGTGCTGTAGTTCCTTTATAGCCCAACATTAGCCTCCTTTAGCTTAGCGGTGGTGACGTGAAGTCATGTGACCGTGCTGTAGTTCCTTCATAGCCCAACATTAGCCACCTTTAGCTTAGCGGTGGAGACGTGAAGTCATGTGACCGTGCTGTAGTTCCTTTATAGCCCAACATTAGCCTCCTTTAGCTTAGCGGTGGTGACGTGAAGTCATGTGACCGTGCTGTAGTTCCTCTATAGCCCAACATTAGCCGCCTTTAGCTTAGCGGTGGTGACGTGAAGTCATGTGACCGTGCTGTAGTTCCTTTATAGCCCAACATTAGCCACCTTTAGCTTAGCGGTGGTGACGTGAAGTCATGTGACCGTGCTGTAGTCCTTTATAGCCCAACATTAGCCGCCTTTCGCTCATATTTATAAAAACCCTCTTTTCTGTCAGCTTGAACCTTGTTCATGTATACTTCAGTACATCTACTCAAGTACTGTACTTAACTCCTTCCCCATAGCTCAGTCTGAGTCGTGATATATGCACTATCATTAACTGTTCCTCATAACCCCCCCAATCAGCCGCTTCCTCTCCATCCTCGCTCCTCCTCCTTCTCCTGCTCTCACTCAGCGTCTCCTCTCCCTCGGATCGGCATCACTACCTGTCTAACCTATGGGATTTCTCAGCGCTCCAGTCTTTGCGTTGTTGCTGATAGTTAGTCGTGAGGGGTTTCTGCAGCAGCTGCAAGGGGGAGCAGCGTTCTGCAGCCGGCTTTAGAGGCACGGTATGTCATGTCTCCTCTGCAGGTAAAACACTCTGCAGCTTCATCTCGGCACAGCTCACCGTGTCTCGCTCTGCTGTTGCTGTGTCTCTGCTGCAGTTTGCTCGCTGTGCAGCAGCCGGAGAACATGCATGTGCTCTCAGCTGCTTCTTGTCCCAGATTATTGGGAGCAGTTTGCAACTCGTTTTGATTTACTTGCATGTGTAAGTTCCTCCACTTTGACTGCAGAAGAGGTTATGTAAGATCCCGGTGTGACTCTGCTCAGACAGTTATTACTCATTAGTGGAGATGACGCAGTGCATGCCTGTGAATCAGGATCACACACTGAGCTATGCCATCGCTGTGTGGTATATATTCCAGTGCTGTGAGACAGAATAGGAGGACATGGCAATTTAAAAAGAAGGTTAAAAGGGAATGTAGAAATATGGTTTTATGAACGGGTATTGAAAAGGAATATTCTGGTGCATGTTTATAGTATTTAGTCGTTAGTAAAATACTGATTTCTTCTCGTACTGTCCGTCTGAATACCCTGTATTCAGCCTCTGTCCGAACTGCTCCTTTCTCTTTAAGACCGCCTCTTAAAAAACCCCGCCTGCTCTGATTGGCTCTGGATAAAAATGCAAAGGTAGTTCTCAAGCTTTCGAAGGACATGTTCATGTGTCTTGTGCCCTATTTTACTTACTTATTAGAGAGTTGGAGCAGATCTCTGGGAGTTTGTTGCAGTGTCTAAAACTGAGTGCTGCTCATCTGTTTAGTTTTGACTGTGGTGACAGGAAGTAGATCTTTCCCAGATGATATTAGGGTTTCTAGACACTTCAGAACAGATCAGAGGTGTGTTCAGGCGATGTAAACATACTCTGTTTAGGGTAAAAGGTTTTGTAGCTCAGTCTGTAGAGGACTTGGCCTTGTGAACAGAAGGTCCCAGAAGAGACCCAGAAGAGACCATGCATGGAGGGTGTACTGGCCCTTTGAGCACCTGACCCCCCCACTGCCCCTCATGCTAGGATGCTGTAAGGGCAGATAGTGCACATGTGTGACAAATAAAACCCTTCACTGATGTCTCTCCTCTTCCTCTGCAGGTCTGACAGTGCACCGGACAAGATCAGGTAAGTCCTTCTCCTTTACCTGTTTGAGTGACAGGGGGATGGGGGGTCATGTCACCCCACACATGTGACACAGCTTTGTGCACCAGCAGAGGTTTCTGAAAGCGCTTCACATGTGCAGAGGCCGGCGCTGAATACAGTTGCAAGCCGTGGAATGCCTTTGTTGTTCTTTGATTGGACAAACAGCAGCAGACACAAACATGCTTTGTGAGGGGGGGAGCGCTCAGTGGACACACACACACACACACACCGACTTTACTCTGCAGGGTGTGAAGCCTTTACCGTTATAACGGTCCTATAGCAAAGAGTTCAACGCACAACCTGATAAGGTGAGTGATGTGTGTGTGTGTGTGTGTGTGTGTGTGTGTGTGTGTGTGTGTGTGTGTGTGTGTGTGTGTGTGTGTGTGTGTGTGTGTGTGTGTGTGTGTGTGTGTGTGTGTGTGTGTGTGTGTGTGTGTGTGTTTTGTTCAGATGTGGCAGTACTCCGATCATAAAGTAGAAAAACGTTCACAATCTTACTTAAGTAAAAATACAAAAGTATTGGCATCAAATGATACTTAGATGGCTGTGTCTGTGTGTGTGTGTGGGTGTGTGGGTGTGTGTGGGTGTGGTTGTGTGGTTCTGTGGGTGTGCGGTTGTGTGGTTGTGTGGGTGTGCGGTTGTGTGGGTGTGCGGTTGTGTGGTGTGTGGTTGTGTGGGTGTGTGGTTGTGTGTGTGAGTGTGGGTGTGTGGTTGTGTGGGTGTGTGGTTGTGTGGTTGTGTGTGTGGGTGTGTGGTTGTGTGGTTGTGTGTGTGGGTGTGTGGTTGTGTGTGTGTGGGTGTGGGTGTGTGGTTGTGTGGCGGAGAATCTTCCTCTGGAGGGTACACAGAGATGTCAGCCTTTGGAGACCATTTACATGCACTAAAACAAATAAGAACCTGATTTGCAGAATGTGTCCCCTTTAACTTCATTGGTACTGAAAACATATTTTGCACTATGGACAATAGCCGACAGTTTCTATGAGGCCATAACCATGCATGGTGGGGGGGGGGGGTGCTGTGCGTGCCATGCGATCAGTCAGCAGGTGCTGTTTGTGCACACACTGTTGTTTAGGTGCACTGATGTGTGTGTCTGCTGTGGTATGCTTTGGGTGCTCAGTCATGCGGATTGCTTTACACCACTAGGAGTCTCCGTGCTCCAACACACACCCAGCAGAGTGTTTCCTGGACGCCGTCCCGTCAGCGGCTGTGAGAGACGTTGAGTGTTCTGATTGCTGTTATTGCTATACCTCTTGCAGAAGTTGCCCGAGCATCTGTTTAATGTTGCAGATGTGCTGCAACAACAAGCTTTGACCCCGGGCAGAAATGATGTTTGTGTTTCTGAGGGTTGAGTGTGGGATCGGCTGAGTGGGGGAGGCTGTAATACCACCCCTATACTAACCTCCAGAAGAAAAAGATATGATGGTTCTTAGAATTTTTATTTCCCTTTAAATGTGTGGTTCATATCCCTGTGTGAATCTGCACTGCTTTTCCTCTTCTGTGTTGCTGCTTAAACACTCACATTTCCCCACGGGGATTAATAAAGGTACATCTGATCTTGTTGTGATAGTATTGCAGCAAAGGCTGAGCTGAGGATGAACAGATATAAGAATAATGTCACGTTACATGCGGCCCTAATCATTTCTTTTTCAATTTCTGACTTTTTGTCTCCGATATTTGTCCCTTTGATTTTCTTTGCAAAAGTGTAAAATTTTTCCTCAAAATTCTCTCTTTTTTTCCCCAAATTTCTCAAAAATCGATATTTTTGCTGAGAATTCTGACTCTTGTTTTCAAAATGTTCCCTCTTCAATTCTCAAATTTCTCACTTATTTTTATTATATTCATCTTTTTTCAGACTTCAGATTTTTTCTAACACTCTTGACTTCTGCTCCTGACTCTGAGTGGACCCGATCGGCTCTTCTCTGTGAGCTGTTCTGTCGGCTGCTTCTTTAAGTGTGAATCTATACGCCTACTGCCGGAATCTGCTTTATGGTTTTCTGTTTCTTTGGTTCTTCTGTTCTGTTTTTGATAAGGAACCGTCCCATCCCTGGATGTTGTTGACATTATGACCTCACAGAGTAACTGTGACGCAGCCTTTCAGAGGATGGAAATGAAATTGTATTTTCAGCTTACCTTATGACATCAGGTCTGTCCTTGCAGTGTGGATAGTCCATGAGTACAACACCCCCCCCCCCTGAATCTGCTCCTGCCTCCCTGATAACTCCCTCCAGGTATTGCCTAAGTGCTCATGGGTCTATAGTTGGTTATGAAGCTGTAAATAATGCATGCTGAGAGGCCGGCTGGGTGAGGCTGGCAGTGCGTCGGCGTGAGAGTTAGAGTCCGCTGTGTGTCCGCAGACAGACGCTCTGATGTACTCTGTGGATAATAACACCAGCATTATGCAGTGCTGAGATTCCCCTGAACAGACCTGCATTGTACTTTCTGTCTCTGTTCGGATGTCCGCGATGCTCTTCCGCCTTCTCAATTGCCGGATTATCGATCACCGTCTGTGGTTTGAGACTTCCAGTGACGGGGGTCAGCAGAATCTGATCCCACTCTCTACTTGGTGCAGGAGCCTTGTACTGAGAAGCTGATACTCGAAACAGAAGGACCAGTTGGACAGGTTTCTGGTTCCAGGTGACTTTCAGAAAAGCACGAGTCAGTACAGTAGGGATGCCACGATGTGGCCATGATCCCCGTGCTTAGTAAAGTTGTGTCTCTGAATTATACGCAAGACATTGGTGTTGATGACGCCTTAGTCAGCGGCGTTTACCGACCGCTAGAGTTTGCAGTAATGAGTAGTTATTGTCACACATTACCTCCCTTGACGCATATTTCCCCACAAGTGAATATCGTTTTGAGTTTGAAGAGACATGTTTTGCATCAATTGCGTAAATAAAGTGTTTCTTGAATTACATGGATGATGTTAGCATAGCCACACAAGCTAACCGTGTTGATGACCATTATATTGTTGCGCTTGCAGTTTTCCATCATTTTTAGCGCCGTATTTTTCACTGTGATCGTACATGTGATCTGATATGACAGCAGTGTGCATTCGGGGAAAAATAAACCTTAGGTCCCGCTTGGTGCTGCATGGCGTTTATATTTCTGTTTGTGTGATTGTGTTTTGGTCTCTGCTTCTGCAGCAACTCTTCATCGTACTCGCCATGGGCAGTTTTTACTCTCGCTCCCGTTACGTTTGCGGTTCTTGGTTCCAGCCCCAGCAGTCTGTCGGTTCCAATTGGCAACTGTTTTCTGGGACCGAGAGCCACTAGTGCGGCTGCATTGGAAACTCAGTTGTGCACTGGCTCCAAACCAGCCCTGGAACCGCTGTGGTGGCAAAGGGGGAATCTGTTGCTACAGGAAGCTCACTTTCCCCTTGTAGCGTCCATTATCCAACAAAACTGAATTATCTAAGTCGATTCAATTCTCCCCAAGGCGGTTTTCGCCCCAAACACCGACAACACCAAGTGAAGAATTGCCCCCAGCTAGTCCTTTATTACACCATAAATGTGCCTTTTATACAATATTTAATTTCATAAATGACTAAAAGCAACATCATCATTTCTGGGAATTCTCTTTATTGTGGATCTGCAGTCCTTTTGCCTCTTTATGTAAAAATCTGTATTCTCTTCATTAGCGTTACATTGGTATCTCCACAGCGGTGCTATTATTCCCGATGTGTAATCCTTCCTGAGGGTGCACACCTGTCCCTCCGCAGCTGCACACACCGTCACATCAGTACATCCTAACGTTGTTCTGACTCCTCCGATGATGTAAGCGTGTGATTTCAGTGTATTTGGGTCACGGGCTTCACCAGCGCTGTTGTGTCTGCGAGATGCTGTGAATTCCTGACGTAGTTGCTACCCCCTCTCCATATTCATGATCCACTGCCAAAGACGGTGCGATGCTTAGGTGGAGGAGCACGCCTGCAGCTTGTAGCGCAGATAAGGAGGAGGAAAAGGAGGAGGAGGAGGGAGGCTGATAAAAGAGGGAGAGGAGGAAAAGGAAGTGAAGGACCACCCTTATCGAGCAGAGCCTCTCGCAGTGAGCCTACCAAAGGGACCTTCCCACACACACACCATGGCCAGCCAGCCAATAGGAGCCCTCGCATCTCCTGACCCATCCTCCCTCGTACAACTGCTCATCCACGGCTCAGCAAGGCAGATGTGAGGGGATGCGGTAGGGAGCCAACCACCTGGACAGAAAACTGAAAGTCACAGTGTTTTTAAAATACCCAGGGAGGGAAGAAGGGGGGGTGGGGGGGGGGGTGAGCGTCGCCGTGAGGATTTCTTTACATCGAGGGGAGCAGCCTCCAGGGATCCTGCAGCTTCCACACCAGGCTGAAGCTTAACAAGTGTCGTCTGCATCCCCTCAACTTTCTCTCTCTGAGCCTTTCTTCTTCCTCTGGCTGATTTCTGCGTGAGAGAGGAGGACGAGGGGGGGATTTTACGAGGCTTATTTGGTGCGATGACGACAAAGCATGCCGGACAAGTGAGAATCTGACAAGGAAGCAGCGGGACAGAGACTGGGGAGAGGCCATGAGAGCCAGGAGAGAGGCCAGGATGGTGTCTGCCTGTTCACCATGCACAAACATAAGGTCAGTCCTCGTCCTGTTCTCTAGTTATCCAAACAGCACGTTAGCTGACATGCCAACAAGAAAAAGACAGTGTTTTGCGTGAAAAACCTACAATATTAGAAACAAAAACAAGGTGTAGTATTGGAATAATAGTATCTGTAAAGATTGAAATGGAATATAAGAGCTAAATCCAAGAGATGTAAGTATAAAGCGACATGTATCTGAAGTACTACGATATGCAATGCAGTCCAGCGTTGGTCCTCTCGCTGTGTGACAATCGTCCTCCGAGTATCTACTGAAGTACTAATGTAGTTCCCATTGACCCGGTCACATGGCCCTGCTGTATTTCTGCAGCTGGCCCCCTTTCTGTTTGACCTTTGCTGCAAAAAGCAACCACTTCCTCGCTGTGCACAGCAGACGTGACATTATTCTGACTTGTTGCAGACATAGCGGATGTGCATGAGTTATCAATCAATACAAAAAGCAGTAAATATTCTACATATATATATTACTGAATATGTACGTGTTGCACAGCTTGCCAATTCATTCAAATAGGAAAACAAACGTTTGAATGATACATGCATTTACCTGATGAATGCAGGGCGTGGTGGAATAAATTACCGTATGTCTGTGTGTGTTTCTGCACTATACGGCGCACACACACACACACACACACACACACACACACACACACACACACACATCTGAGCAGAAGGGATTTTCCAGCTGGCTTCAAGGCCTCTTAAATCTTTGCTGTGATCTCTGCTCCCCGGGTCCATTAGGGGCAATTTAATCAGATTTACTGTTCCTGTGGACGGGGACACTGCGCTGGGTGACCGTGATGAACACTGCTGGCAGGTTTCACTGTGTTCCCCTCTCATAACGATCTCCACAGCCCTCGGATGAATCACAGAGAGAGGGGCTAGCAGCTCGAGCACACTAAGATTCATTATTCTGTGATAGGAGACAATGACACACTAGCTCACCCCGCTGGAGGGTTCCCTTTCTGCGGTGGTGCAAATACGCTTCAACAGCTGTTCCCGTTAGTGTTTACTTCCTGTCTGTCTACTTCTTCTGTTCCCGTTAGTGTTTACTTCCTGTCTGTCTTCTTCCTCTGTTCCCGTTAGTGTTTACTTCCTGTCTGTCTTCTTCTTCTGTTCCCTGTTAGTGTTTACTTCCTGTCTGTCTTCTTCTGCTGTTCCCGTTAGTGTTTACTTCCTGTCTGTCTACTTCTTCTGTTCCCGTTAGTGTTTACTTCCTGTCAGTCTACTTCTTCTGTTCCCGTTAGTGTTTACTTCCTGTCTGTCTTCTTCTTCTGTTCCCGTTAGTGTTTACTTCCTGTCTGTCTACTTCTTCTGTTCCCGTTAGTGTTTACTTCCTGTCAGTCTTCTTATGATGTTCCCGTTAGTGTTTACTTCCTGTCTGTCTTCTTCTTCTATTCCCGTTAGTGTTTACTTCCTGTCTGTCTTCTTCTTCTGTTCCCGTTAGTGTTTACTTCCTGTCAGTCTTCTTATGATGTTCCCGTTAGTGTTTACTTCCTGTCTGTCTTCTTCTTCTATTCCCGTTAGTGTTTACTTCCTGTCAGTCTTCTTCTTCTGTTCCCGTTAGTGTTTACTTCCTGTCTGTCTTCTTCTTCTGTTCCCGTTAGTGTTTACTTCCTGTCTGTCTACTTCTTCTGTTCCCGTTAGTGTTTACTTCCTGTCAGTCTTCTTATGATGTTCCCGTTAGTGTTTACTTCCTGTCTGTCTTCTTCTTCTGTTCCCGTTAGTGTTTACTTCCTGTCTGTCTTCTTCCTCTGTTCCCGTTAGTGTTTACTTCCTGTCTGTCTTCTTCTTCTATTCCTGTTAGTGTTTACTTCCTGTCTGTCTTCTTCTTCTGTTCCCTGTAGTGTTTACTTCCTGTCTGTCTTCTTCTGCTGTTCCCTTTAGTGTTTACTTCCTGTCAGTGTTCTTCTGCTGTTCCCTGTAGTGTTTACTTCCTGTCTGTCTTCTTCTGCTGTTCCCGTTAGGGTGTACTTCCTGTCTGTCTTCTTCTTCTGTTCCCGTTAGTGTTTACTTCCTGTCTGTCTTCTTCCTCTGTTCCCGTTAGTGTTTACTTCCTGTCTGTCTTCTTCTTCTATTCCTGTTAGTGTTTACTTCCTGTCTGTCTTCTTCTTCTGTTCCCTGTAGTGTTTACTTCCTGTCTGTCTTCTTCTTCTGTTCCCTGTAGTGTTTACTTCCTGTCTGTCTTCTTCTACTGTTCCCTTTAGTGTTTACTTCCTGTCAGTCTTCTTATGATGTTCCCTGTAGTGTTTACTTCCTGTCTGTCTTCTTCTGCTGTTCCCGTTAGGGTGTACTTCCTGTCTGTCTTCTTCTGCTGTTCCCGTTAGGGTGTACTTCCTGTCTGTCTTCTTATGCTGTTCCCTGTAGTGTTTACTTCCTGTCTGTCTTCTTCTACTGTTCCCTTTAGTGTTTACTTCCTGTCTGTCTTCTTCTGCTGTTCCCTTTAGTGTTTACTTCCTGTCTGTCTTCTCATGCTGTTCCCGTTAGTGTTTACTTCCTGTCTGTCTTATTCTTCTGTTCCCTGTAGTTTTTACTTCCTGTCTGTCTTATTCTGCTGTTCCCGTTAGTGTTTACTTCCTGTCTGTCTTCTCTTTTACCTGAAGTCCCTTGATCTGAATGTACACCTTAGCAGCATTTAGCTAACGTACAACAGCAGACGTATAGTATAGAAGTATATATACCGTACACATATGCTAAAGCATTTAATCTCGACCTGTTTGTCCGTTAGAGGCCAGTGTGTTTATACCTGCCCCCATTTAGAGCTTGAATTGATATCCATTAGTCATTAGGCCCATTGAATGTACCGTCTTATGAATGGAGTTTTGGTTTCAGGGCCGATTGGCGGTCTGTGAGATAATGAAGCTGATCATCCGTCTCATCGTCATGTGAGGATTTCCAGAACGACCATCGTTTTTGCACTTAAAAATGCACGCTATTCTTAAAACTTCCGTATTTAACGCCAGACAAATGACAGCAGATATTATCATCTAAAAAGTGTCCGGGGGGGCATTAGCTGTAGCTCTCATGTAAACCCTATGTTTGCATTCAGCAGGACTTTACCGCTGACTCATCACAGGCCCTCCGGTGACTCGAGGTGTAAATCACACAGCTCAATCCCGCTGATCACGCTAAATGCCCCCCCCCCACTTCCTCCGCGACAGGCCAACGTTTAATGCGTTTTGTTTCTGCTAAATTAGCACTCTCATCCAGATGCATATCAGCAGGGAGGAAGCGTAAATATGCGCTAGCTGGAAATCCATCTGTCGTGTCAGCATGAATCAACCTCCAGCACTGCCAGTCCGTACCGGCGTTCAACTCCTGCAGGATCTCCATTAAACACGGCAAACACCTTAAGAGTCAAATGCAATTCTATCGGAACAGATTGCCTTTCCGAAGCATTTCTGTCTTTAATGGCAGGACTGTTTCATAAATCAGGGGGGGGTAATCTGTAATCTGTCTCCTCTTCCAGCGTAGCAAACCTGATTGATTTCTCCTCTAGCTATTCCAAACGGGGTATAGATTATTCCTGCTGTTGCTCTGCGTCATACATTTACAACAGCACGAAGCACCCAGGGTCATTTCAAACATCACCTTCCATGCAAATCAAAGGCCTTATTCAGCCTCTGTAATGCTTTGCTTTTAGCGTACATTAAATTAGCTGATTCTCAACAGCAAAATGATCCTTTTATCAATTTCTCAGGAATAAGATCTGACGTGTCTCAGGAACTCAATAGCTGCTGCTAGTCTCAGTCAGGAGTAAAGGAGTGGGTAGAAATTGCTCCGACTGGAGAGGAAAATGCATTATCAGGTGCCACAGCAAGAATGAATTGATTGAATAGATGGAGGAGTGGTTTAGGGCCTCTGATCGCAGTGATTCATGGTATATGTGGGCGCTCTGTATTGAGTCATTGGCGACTGCAGAGACCGGAGTGAAAGGACTGCAAGCCCTGTGACACTTCCCTGTACTGTACGCACACAAACACACATGCTTTTCTGTGTGAAATGAGTCTCAAACAACTCTCGCTTGCTTTGAATTGACTAGAGTTGGATAAAAGCAAATGTCAGAGCATATTAGAGACCATGTTAAGGGAACTTGAGTGCTCACTAAGCAGGCACCAAGACGACTGAAAGCAAAGTGTGTTTTGTTCTCTTACCCCAGAAAAGGTCGTCTTGAGCTTAGCAGTCGACCAAACTTTCAGAAAGACGAGCAATTCTTTGTTCGTCTGTTACTAACGTTAGCCTATATAAAATGCATACTTCATTCAGAGCCTGGTCACTTAGCTTATTTTATTGGGCAGGAAACCCAAACCGTGGGATAAAAACAGTAAAGAAAGCCCCCAAGAAGAAGATGTGCAAACTCACATCCCTGCCATCGAAGCGTAACTTCCCCAAAGGGCAGTAGCCTAATATATAGACCTATAAAATATACAAATTCTGACCTCAGTAAGAAAACTCATTCAAGTGTTCAATCCATGATGAGGCGTGTGATTTGTTTTATATATGTGTTACTTATTTAACTGCCTCCTTGCTGCTTGTTCAGACACCGATTAAGAATCACTAGCTGCGCTGCTAAGCACTGTTGCTACCAGCGGACCGCTTCCTCCTGGGACGCACCTGCTCTTTGCACGTATAAAACGTAGTGATACATAGTAGTTACATACAGCACAACATACCGGGATGTTTCTCATAACGTTCTTTCTCAGCCCTGGAACTGAAACCATTTAGCAAAGCCGGTAATAATCCTAATTGTATCATAAAGGTGCAACGACTAGTCGACCAAACGCTTAAACTGATGCTGGAGGACTATGAAAGTCTTTGGTTGTTGGCAGAACTAGAAACTGAAAATAAAAAGACCAAAATATATTTTTTAAAAGTCCATTATGATTTCTGTGTCGTGAGTCATCAGTACCAGTGCTTTTTGGTCACTTCAATCACCGTATGGAAAAGTTAAGTAATACTCAAAATTGACTCTTCTCTACCCCTCACCGATAGGCCAAGCAAAAGAAGTGGAAGAAACTGATATGGAAACCCCAAAGGTAGGATATAACTCAACAAGCAAAAGACACTCCACACCTGAGCATTAACCTCATATCATCAAACCAACGGGACTGATTGATCCATCCTCCATCCTCTGTGTGTAATATATGTGTGTGTGTGTGGGGGGGGGGTCACTACAGGTGTTTCTGGTTCCTATATAACTTATTTGTGTGGTCTAATATATAACTTTGACGTGCTGCAAGGGCAGATCTCTAGAGAAAGTGTATACTCCTGTAGGAATGAGCTTATAAAGACTCAGCATTTCACTACTTTCTGTGCCCTGGTCTGGAGGTCAGTGGTTTTCTGAATGTGCTTTTGGATGTTAGCCTGAAACAAGGTCTTTGGTTAAAACAGCCGAAGATATTTTTATTCTACGACATAAAATACGTCAGTAAAAACCCCACTGGAGGATTTAAAACATAGGTAGCTAACAAATGTCTAAATGAGACGAGTTGACGTCATCATGTCCAACATTAGGGCGGTGGTGGCGTAGTCCATAGGGGCTTGGCCTGGGAACTGGAAGGTCACCAGTTCAAGTCCCCGATAGACCAAGTGCCACCGTGGTGTCCCTGAGCAAGACACTGGTTACCTACACTGCTCCCCGGGCGCCGTACATAATGGCAGCCCACTGCTCCTAACACTAGGATGGGTCAAATGCAGAGACCGCATTTCGTTGTCCTAGTACTTGTACTCTGTGCAATGACAATAAAGTTGAATCTTCAATTAGCCTCCTTTAGCTTAGCGGTGGAGACGTGAAGTCATGTGACCGTGCTGTAGTTCCTTTATAGCCCAACATTATCTCCTTTAGCTTAGCGGTGGTGACGTGAAGTCCTGTGACCGTGCTGTAGTTCCTTTATAGCCCAACATTAGCCTCCTTTAGCTTAGCGGTGGAGACGTGAAGTCATGTGACCGTGCTGTAGTTCCTTTATAGCCCAACATTAGAATGTACTGCATGTACTTCTTCCAACCCTGATGGTAACCCTGAATAGCATTGGATTGCCCGAGGAGCAGTGACTGAGCTGTGGTTCGTTGGTTGTTCTCTGAAGACAATAGAGTACAATCTGCCGTGTCTGACCTTGTTGTTGTTTCCAGGGTTTTGTCTCACATGGGTCCTTAGTGTGTTCAGTGACTTTATGTCTGTCATCACAGCAGAGTTGAGGGGATTTGTACGTCTAAAGGCCTTGCTGGGTGATTGTGCCGTTGAGAGTGACGTTGATCTTTCTGAGGCTCAAAATAGCTCGAGTGGCGTCCTTGAAGGCCTTGTGGGTGATAATAGCATAGCAACCAGTGGTAAGCAGATGTAAAGTCTGTGGGGCTTAGCACTGTGGTGTCTGTATATCTGACTGAAACATCAGGACTGAAGAGGACGGCTGATCCGGGTTCAGGGTCGACTCTGTGGAAACAGCCCTCCATAGTGTTGTGTAAATGTATCATGCAGTCATTCATAATCTCAGATATATATCATGTCTTATACTCTGACTTCCTCGACCTCTGTTGAAGTGTACTTTTTGTTGCTTATGAGAAACCTACAATGGACATTAAAGACTGGTGAGAGGTGCATTTTAATGGTGGGAATGTTTATGAATAAGTACATTTATGGATTCGATTGTTTGGCTTTCTTTCTTGTGTATGATGGGATGGTTAGAGGTGTTCGTGGTCAGAGTGTCTTTATCCTCTGGTGATGAATTTGCTCTGCTTCGTTGACATCGATTTTGACTGGAATGAGTAATCTGTCAATCCACCAGAAACTATTTTAAAAGCAAAGTATTGACTTTGCTTTTGGGGGAGATAAAAGAAATGCACGAGAAATCCGAAACTTTATAAAACATGATTACTTACAAAAAACTGTGACCCCCCCTCTGTATGATGTGAGCTCGAATTACGGGAGTCTTCAGGTCCAATTTGGTAACGTGATCATTTTGTGTTCATTTGTTTAAGCTGGTTAACGTGGACAGCCCTACTTTGAATATAAAAGATGCTTGTTGACTTCGACACAGCTTCCCCCGCGCAGCTGCTCTGTTTTAATTCAGCTGTCTGTTTAAATAAAGGTTAGAGAAGTGTTTCTTTGAGGACACAGATGGGGTTACTCTTCCCCCCGCGGAGGTTTGAGTGTTACCCACAGTATCTCACGCTCACTGAGGATGAGGATGTGCTATTTCATAACTAACTAAGCCCGCTTGGCATGTTATGTAATTAGAAACCATAAGGGTAAGGTGTTGACGACGGCATAGGGACACGTATGATTCAGGGCCAATTTAGCTATAGTTTATTTCATGTTGAATTTAATCCAATCCATTTTTGAATAATAATCCAATTAAAATGATGTCATGATTTTTGAGGATGAGGTCTGTCGAAAGCCATTTCCAAAGAATAACGAATTGAGATTATTAGATATATATTTGATTGAGTCTATAGAATAACATTGGCACAAATAAAACTGATTGAGATGATTATTATTATTACGTCTGTGAAATACCATAGAATTCATTAAGATTCTTCTTTTTAGAGAGAATACAAAAATTCAGAATAAATATATAAAAAAATAAGAACAAAGACTGAAACTCCAAATAAATAATTTAAGGCTATTCTAAAAACTAAAACAAATGTCTTCAGCTGTCGGTTTTAAATCTCCACTTAGGTGATTCACAAAATGAATAATAATAAGAGCCTCTGTGAACCTCCAGCCTGAATGGAACTGCAGCTCTTATGCATCAATGACTCATCACATCTGTGACCCTGACACACACACACACACACACACACACACACACACACACACACACACACACACACACACACACACACACACACACACACACACACACACACACACACACACACACACACACACACACACTCACTGTTCACAGAAATGATGTCACGACTCCGAGGATCAGGTTCTGCTGATCGGCCCGGATGTAAGAACACGAGCCGTACTGCGGGGTGCTTACTCTCTGCAGCGTCTCATGCACTCATGATTTGGTCTCACTCTGTTCGGCATGTATACACCGTACTTATATCTGCATTTTACTATTCACCTTTTTAAGTATTAACCGGACCAGCTCCAGGGCTCGGTACCTTCGTTGAGAGCGTGACGGCTATGTTTTGCGTAGCGTCACCGGCTTTACGAACCTCCACTTCCCAAAGACTCTGTTTGTAAGCCTTGAAATGGACCGTCGTTAAGTCATGACAGCTTTTCAGGAGATAAGACAACTGTTTAGATTAGAATGAATCCACTTTAGCTGGTTAAGGAGAACCTCCTGAACACATTTGATCCATTCGATGTGTTGAATGTGGAACTACAGGGGTTCGTCTTCCCTGCCCATGGCTCTGCCCGTATATTCAGACTTGCTGGAAGGAAGCTCTTAGATCCTTCCCTGAGTTACAGGTGTGAAATTGTCATTATTCTCTAAATGATGCTCTCTCAGTTTTTGTACTAAACAAGTCCCATATATAAAGGACTCCTGATTACCGGCAGTCCTGGAGATCGGCTTCCAAACAGAGTCTGCAGGTCTGGCTCGGTGGACTATCGGGTCCCCTCGCTCTTGAGAAACGTACCTTTATGCTTAAGGGTAAATATATTCTACCTTTTGATAAGATTTGGAAAAGCTTCTTATCATTCCTCGAAGGGGAGAACGCCTTTCTATGATTCTGCGATTGTGTTTGCTTAGTTTCATTTAGTTAAATGTTCATTTGATTTTAAAACACGCAGATGTCATGGCACCCGCTGAGGTACGGTGGGCCGATGCCCTGATGTGTATCCGCTTTCTATTTTGCTCCTCACTTGTTCTTGGTCATCTTTGAAGTGCACATGTTCAATAGAAACACTTGATTAATAAAAGATAAATAAATAAGAAGTATTTAGATAACCAATATGTGATTAGTTGGCTTGTAGAGTACAAAAGTGTTAGCAGAAGAGACACATTTAACGTTATGCATATGGCGAGTGTAGGTGTAACTTAACAATCGCAAACCCCCCCCCCCCCCCCTCTTTGTTTTATAATAATGAGTGTGTGTGTTCGGCCTATTTCCCTCCTGCTTGCTGCAGCAGAAACAACACTTTTTTTTATCCCAGCACACTTTGTTCTTTTATTCACGGCGCACACGTGACAGAAAGCCATCTGCTTTCCCCGCCTCACTTCGCTCTGGAGGACTGATGTTGGACACAGCCCTTTGCAATCGAACGGGCTGGGAGGAGGAACGGATTACACGTAACGCGTGATCAGGAATCAGGTTACACATCAAATAGTAGTGGATTTCTAGCAGATGTTTCTTAAAGACTTAAAAGAGCAGTGTTTGTTCAAAGGGTTTTCCTGCTCTCTGTCTCCCCACTGTGGCCTCAGATCATCAACAACAAACATGACCCTCCGTTTCCCTCTCTGATCAGACAGTAGAGATCAATCCACGGGATGGGGGGAGTGTAATCCATAGTGTGTGTGTGTGTGTGTGTGTGTGTGTGTGACATCCAATCACAGGAGGCGGCATGACGGTTTAATCCAGATTATCTGACAATGCTATTCTGCAGAACAAATGAGAAACCTCTCGGCCAGGTTCGGGTTCAAGGGATGCTGAAAGAGGAGCAGATGCAGGAAAGACCCGCCTGACGTTTCTCTGGCTGATAACTAAAGCCTCACTCTGTGGAAGCATGGTTAATTTTAGCCTTTGCAGACGCTTTACATGCACCAACAGCTATCGAACAGATGACAGGATAGGGGGAATAGGGCCTCTTTAATTCCTCTAATTGCCTGATTTAAATTGACTTGATTGAAGGGGTGTTGCTGGAGCAGGGGGTGGTCAGCAGGGGGCGTCAGAGAGGCTCGCTGGAGGAGCTGTCCGTTCAGCACCACCCTGCACAACACACGACAACAACAACAACAGCGACACACAATAACGCAGGGAGAGCTTCACAGATCTTTCATCCACCTTGCATCGTAATATCTGCAGACGTCCTCCTGATGCAAAATGCAATTAAGGGCCGGCCTCGGTGGGTCAACACATCTTGAAAGGTGGAGCTTCATCCCTCAAAGTATACAACAGAAAGTTTGAAAGGATTTACAAACCTCTCGTATGTTCCCTCCCTGTCACATTCTACTCAGTCACATGAGCCCAGGTGTGCAGGATGTGCTGACTAACAACAGAGAGGAAGCGTCCTCACGTCTGCTGCCGCCCCGTGGCGCAGGAATAAAACACCCTCTTACCTCTGAGAGTTTTCCACAATAAAAGTCATCACATCATCAGCTCTGAGGGGCTTTTAAAAGTCAGCCATTCATCACGAATAATAGATTGTTTAATGAAGCCCTCGTAAAAAACACACACGCACGCACACACACACACACACACACACACACACACACACACACACACACACACACACACAATGCCTACTAAGAGCCTTTTCACAAAGTCAGTATTAAAATGAATAGGTAGTGATAGCAGTACCTGTATTCTTGTTTTCAGATTCTGACTTTAATTTAGAACAGCCTCATCCATGCCTGAGTTTTAGATAGTGACTTTCTGGAGCTTTTATTGTGAAAAACAATAGCTGAAGGCAAAACCATTACAAATAAACCTGAGATGAGTTTTTTTCCCCCTCACTTGTAGCCCGTAAGCAGCGTGCATTAGCGTAGACGCTTCCCTTCTACGTGTTTCTGAATCCTGAGGAGCAGACAACCGCTGTTAACCAGAGCCTGCAGCCAATCAGAGGAGAGGAGACGATTAAACTCCACTTTGATTTAAAATGAGGTTATAAAAGCTCGCTGCGTCACCAGGAAGACCACCTCAGACACACACACACACACACACACACACACACACACACACACACACACACACACACACACACACACACACACACACACACACACACACACACACACACACACACACACACACACACACACACACGGGGAGCCCCCTGCATGCATTAAGAGATTAACAGGGTGAGCTGCTGACCCTGATCAGCCCAGAGTAGAAGTACTCAGGTCTTGGACTTGAGTAGGTTTCAAGGTTTCAAGGTTTTATTTGTCATATGCACAGCAGATACAGCGTATATGTTGGCAATGAAAATCTTATGTCGCGTGCTCCTCCAACAACTCAACATACATGGTGCAAAAGATAAATAAAATAGTGCAAAAAGAGAGAAGAATATTTACAATAACAACACTAAAGATTTGAGGATGTGAAATATATACATATGTGGAATACATTGAGAGTATTTAAATACTTTACACTGTTGAATGAGGAGGTATGGACAGATGCATATATTATGTATAACAGATGTGTATGGCAGATGTGTATAATATATATGTATGTGTGTACTATAAACAGATGTGAGTAGACATTCACAGAGCTCAGGAGTTCAGTAGTCTTATAGCCTGTGGTATAAAACTGTCTCTGAGTCTGGTGGTCTTGGTCCGGATGCTGCGGTACCGTCTGCCAGACGGCAGCAGACAGAACAGATTGGTGCTGGGGTGATGGGGGTCCTTTAATATCCTACCGGCCTTCTTCCTACACCGCTGGGTGTAGAGGTCCTCCATGGATGGCAGCTCCGTCCTGGTGATGTGCTGAGCAGTTTTCACCACCCTCTGTAGAGTCTTACGGTTGAGGGCGGTGCAACTGCCATACCAGGCGGTGATGCAGCCAGTCAGGATACTCTCGATGGTGCACCTGTAGAAGTTGCAGAGTATCCTGGAGTCCATGTTGAACTTCCGCAGCCTGCGGAGGAAGAAGAGCCGCTGTCGAGCCGTCTTGGATATGACCCTGGTGTGATGTGTCCATGTCAGGTCCTCACTGATGTTAACCCCGAGGAACCTGAAGCTGCTGACTCTCTCCACAGGAGTCCCGTCGATGGTGATGGGTGTGTGTGCTTCTCTCTGCCTCTTCCTGTAGTCCACAATCAGCTCCTTTGTTTTGCTGACGTTGAGATGGAGGTTGTTGTCCTGGCACCAAGATGTCAGGGCTCTGACCTCCTCTCTGTACGCCGTCTCGTCGCCGTCTGTGATCAGGCCGATGACGGTCGTGTCGTCAGCAAACTTGATGATGGTGTTGGAGCTGTGTGTGGCCACGCAGTCGTGCGTGAACAGGGAGTAGAGGAGAGGGCTGAGCACACAACCCTGAGGGGCTCCGGTGTTGAGGGTCAAGGTGGAGGATGTGATGTTCCCCATCCGCACTGCCTGAGATCTGCCCGTCAGGAAGCTCATGATCCAGTCACAGAGGGCGCTGTTGAGCCCAAGGTCCCTGAGCTTAATGATGAGCTTGGAGGGCACAATGGTGTTGAATGCTGAACTGCAGTCAATGAACAGCATTCTCACATAAGTGTTCCTCTGGTCCAGGTGGGAGAGGGCAGTGTGGAGGGTGAGGGAGATGGCATCATCCGTGGACCTGTTTAAAAGTAGAAGTACTTAGATATTGTACTTGAGTAAAGTAGAAGTACTCAGATCTTGTACTTGAGTAAAAGTAGAAGTACTCAGATCTTGTACTTGAGTAAAAGTAGAAGTACTCAGATATTGTACTTGAGTAAAAGTAGAAGTACTCAGATCTTGTACTTGAGTAAAAGTAGAAGTACTCAGATCTTGTACTTGAGTAAAAGTAGAAGTACTCAGATCTTGTACTTGAGTAAAGTAGAAGTACTCAGATCTTGTATTTGAGTAGAAGTACTCAGGTCTTGTTCTTGAGTAAAGTAGAAGTACTTAGATATTGTACTTGAGTAAAAGTAGAAGTACTCAGATCTTGTACTTGAGTAAAAGTAGAAGTACTCAGATCTTGTACTTGAGTAAAAGTAGAAGTACTCAGATCTTGTACTTGAGTAAAGTAGAAGTACTCAGATCTTGTATTTGAGTAGAAGTACTCAGGTCTTGTTCTTGAGTAAAGTAGAAGTACTCAGGTCTTGTATTTGAGTAGAAGTACTCAGATCTTGTATTTGAGTAGAAGTACTCAGGTCTTGTTCTTGAGTAAAGTAGAAGTACTCAGATCTTGTACTTGAGTAAAGTAGAAGTACTCAGATCTTGTACTTGAGTAAAAGTAGAAGTACTCAGATCTTGTACTTGAGTAAAGTAGAAGTACTCAGATCTTGTATTTGAGTAGAAGTACTCAGGTCTTGTTCTTGAGTAAAGTAGAAGTACTCAGGTCTTGTATTTGAGTAGAAGTACTCAGATCTTGTATTTGAGTAGAAGTACTCAGGTCTTGTTCTTGAGTAAAGTAGAAGTACTCAGATCTTGTACTTGAGTAAAAGTAGAAGTACTCAGGTCTTGTACTTGAGTAAAGTAGAAGTACTCAGATCTTGTATTTGAGTAGAAGTACTCAGGTCTTGTTCTTGAGTAAAGTAGAAGTACTCAGGTCTTGTACTTGAGTAAAATTAGAAGTATTAAGCAGCAACAATAGAAATACTCAAGTAAAGTACAAGTATATGTAAAATTGTACTTAAATGCAGTACTTGAGTAAATGTACCTCTGCTCCTCATCAGCATGCAGGGTGGGGGTGGGGTGGGGGGGTCACTGCACAGGGGATGTTAGGGCCAGCTTACCATGCAGAGAAAAGGAGAAACAGAGCCATCTAGGGCAGAGGCCGGGGAGAGCAGGAGGGAGGAGGGGGAGGGTAGAGCTCCTGCGCATGCGTACTGTGCGAAGAGCAAGTGCAGCTTTCATCCGCAGAGCAGCCTGACGGAGGGAGTGTGAGGACTGTGTGAGAGACCCTCCGTTAGAGAGCATCATGGAGGCTTCTACCTGCAGCTGAGAGCCCTGCGGAGGTTTGCGTTGTGAGGTTTGCGACACCTCCTCCTGCTCCTCCTCCTCCTGCTCCTCCTCCTCCTGCTCCTCCTCCTGCTCCTCCTGCTCCTCCTCCACTCTGGAGATCCGGTGGATTTTTCTGGCACAGCCTCACACTGCGGCAGCTCGATCACAGGCGGGATGTAGCAGCTGAGGACCATCCTTCCAGACTCTGCCCCCCCTCCCCAAAAAATCCACCTGTGCGTGCATCCCCACCCCCCCCTGCAGCCGCGTGCGCTGTGCATGGGAGTGGAGGGTTTTGCGCGCGCTGTCAGGCAGCATGCGGCGGTGTGAACACACACACTCCTCTCTGTACTCATGAAAGGCTTCAAGCTCGCCTGGTAAGAGTGTGTGTGTGTGTGTGTGTGTGTGTGTGTGTGTGTGTGTGTGTGTGTGTGTGTGTGTGTGTGTGTGTGTGTGTGTGTGTGTGTGTGTGTGTGTGTGTGTGTGTGTGTGTGTGTGTGTGTGTGTGTGTGTGTGTGTGTGTGTGCAAGGCTAGCTAGCCAGGTGCTACATGTGTGTGTCCAGTTGGTATTTATTGTACCTTTATTGACACACTTGCACTTTGAGTATTTCCATTAAAGGTACTTTTTACTCGTACTAATGTAATGGAGTATTTTCAAATCGAGTATTTGTATTGTTTTATATAACTCATTAATTCAGACAAGTACAAATAAATATTGTCATTTTAATTGCAGACTCAGCAGGTGGGTTTCCATTTGTCTATGTATATAAGTACACACATATATAAGTATATTAACATTTACTTATAAACGCATAAATAAATAATATCTAACAAACACACTCTCTCCACGAGGCTGGAGCAACATGATGTAGTCCCACGATATTCATCCAGTGTCAGCCCTATGAGGTTATGTAAATCCCAGATGAAATGCTCCAGTGATACGGGCTGGATCAGGACGCTGCTAAGCTGTGACCACAGTGTGTGTGTGTGTGTGTGTGTGTTCCACTGTGCGACCCTGTTCTGCTCCCCCCCGGGCTCAGTGTGACAGAGCAGCTGAGGAGAGGCTCTCACGTGGCGACTGGAAAAGAGCCTTCATCCCCCCCTGCTCCTCTTCCTCATTGTTCCCTCATTATCTCAGATAGCAGCAGAGTGTCTCTACTTTAAAGAGTCCTCTCCTGCTGATGTTCAGGTGTATATCAGGATGTAGTCTCTACTTTAAAGAGTCCTCTCCTGCTGATGTTCAGGTGTATATCAGTATGTAGTCTCTACTTCAAAGAGTCCTCTCCTGCTGATGTTCAGGTGTATATCAGTATGTAGTGTCTCTACTTTAAAGAGTCCTCTCCTGCTGATGTTCAGGTGTATATCAGTATGTAGAGTCTCTACTTTAAAGAGTCCTCTCCTGCTGATGTTCAGGTGTATATCAGTATGTAGTGTCTCCACTTTAAAGAGTCCTCTCCTGCTGATGTTCAGGTGTATATCAGTATGTAGAGTCTCTACTTTAAAGAGTCCTCTCCTGCTGATGTTCAGGTGTATATCAGTATGTAGTGTCTCTACTTTAAAGAGTCCTCTCCTGCTGATGTTCAGGTGTATATCAGTATGTAGTGTCTCCACTTTAAAGAGTCCTCTCCTGCTGATGTTCAGGTGTATATCAGTATGTAGCGTCTCTACTTTAAAGAGTCCTCTCCTGCTGATGTTCAGCTGTATATCAGTATGTAGAGTCTCTACTTTAAAGAGTCCTCTCCTGATGATGTTCAGGTGTATATCAGTATGTAGAGTCTCTACTTCAAAGAGTCCTCTCCTGCTGATGTTCAGGTGTATATCAGTATGTAGAGTCTCTACTTTAAAGAGTCCTCTCCTGCTGATGTTCAGGTGTATATCAGTATGTAGTGTCTCTACTTTAAAGAGTCCTCTCCTGCTGATGTTCTGGTGTATATCAGTATGTAGAGTCTCTACTTTAAAGAGTCCTCTCCTGCTGAGGTTCAGGTGTATATCAGTATGTAGTGTCTCTACTTTAAAGAGTCCTCTCCTGCTGATGTTCAGGTGTATATCAGTATGTAGTGTCTCTACTTTAAAGAGTCCTCTCCTGCTGATGTTCAGGTGTATATCAGTATGTAGAGTCTCTACTTTAAAGAGTCCTCTCCTGCTGATGTTCAGGTGTATATCAGTATGTAGTGTCTCTACTTTAAAGAGTCCTCTCCTGCTGATGTTCAGGTGTATATCAGTATGTAGTGTCTCTACTTTAAAGAGTCCTCTCCTGCTGATGTTCAGGTGTATATCAGTATGTAGTGTCTCTACTTTAAAGAGTCCTCTCCTGCTGATGTTCAGGTGTATATCAGTATGTAGTGTCTCTACTTTAAAGAGTCCTCTCCTGCTGATGTTAAGGTGTATATCAGTATGTAGTGTCTCTACTTTAAAGAGTCCTCTCCTGCTGATGTTCAGGTGTATATCAGTATGTAGTGTCTCTACTTTAAAGAGTCCTCTCCTGCTGATGTTCAGGTGTATATCAGTATGTAGTGTCTCTACTTTAAAGAGTCCTCTCCTGCTGATGTTCAGGTGTATATCAGTATGTAGCGTCTCTACTTTAAAGAGTCCTCTCCTGCTGATGTTCAGGTGTATATCAGTATGTAGTGTCTCTACTTTAAAGAGTCCTCTCCTGCTGATGTTCAGGTGTATATCAGTATGTAGTGTCTCTACTTTAAAGAGTCCTCTCCTGCTGATGTTCAGGTGTATATCAGTAATTAGTGTCTCTACTTTGTGTCTGAACCCAGAGTCTGTTCTGATTGGTCAACTGCTTAGAGATGTCCAGCCCCTTAGCCTATCCTGAACAATGTGTTGGAGCTAGCCAATAGGAGGGGAGTGTTTCAAAATGACATCACTATGTTCTGGAAGTAAACAAAGGAGTCCAGTGTGTAGGAGAGAAACTCCCTCTGGAGGGAACACAGGGATTTTAGCCTTTGCAGACCATTAACATGCACCTATATAACACACAACAGCCATCTGTCTGTATGTCTGTCTGCCTGTCTGCCTGTCTGCCTGTCTGCCTGTCCGCCTGCCTCCCTGCCTGTCTGCCTGTCTGTCTGTCTGTCTGTCTGTCTGTCTGTCTGTCTGTCTGTCTGTCTGTCTGTCTGTCTGTCTGTCTGTCTGTCTGTCTGTCTGTCTGTCTGTCTGTTCCTTCTACACTGAAGGGAAACTCAATGAACAAAGTCACCTGTGCTAATGTTAGCTGTACAGGGGGCTCCAGAGTGAACCTCCCTCTTGTTATTGGTGTATTTCTGTTCTCCTAGAGGGGAAATCTGCTACGTCAGCGGAACGGTGTGACCCTGAGGTCCTCCCACAGTCAATAACTAAATCAGTACTGGGTTAGAAACCAGTCGTTAGTTAACCGTCGGTGGATGCAGAGATGTATCTGTGCTTCACTTATTTATCCGTCTCCGGGGAAGCTACTAAAGAGAGACGCACACAGCTGGAGACCAGGGGACACTAAAGAGAGACGCACACAGCTGGAGACCAGGGGACACTAAAGAGAGACGCACACAGCTGGAGACCAGCGGACACTAAAGAGAGATACACACAGCTGGAGACCAGGGGACACTAAAGAGAGACGCACACAGCTGGAGACCAGGGGACACTAAAGAGAGACGCACACAGCTGGAGACCAGCGGACACTAAAGAGAGATACACACAGCTGGAGACCAGGGGACACTAAAGAGAGACGCACACAGCTGGAGACCAGGGGACACTAAAGAGAGACGCACACAGCTGGAGACCAGGGGACACTAAAGAGAGACGCACACAGCTGGAGATCAGGGACACTAAAGAGCGATGCACACAGCTGGAGACCAGGGGACACTAAAGAGAGACGCACACAGCTGGAGACCAGGGGACACTAAAGAGAAACGCACACAGCTGGAGACCAGGGGACACTAAAGAGAGACGCACACAGCTGGAGACCAGGGGACACTAAAGAGAGATACACACAGCTGGAGACCAGGGGACACTAAAGAGAGACGCACACAGCTGGAGACCAGGGGACACTAAAGAGAGACGCACACAGCTGGAGACCAGCGGACACTAAAGAGAGACGCACACAGCTGGAGACCAAGGGACACTAAAGAGAGACGCACACAGCTGGAGATCAGGGGACAGCTAAAGAGCGATGCACACAGCTGGAGACCAGGGGACACTAAAGAGAGACGCACACAGCTGGAGACCAGGGGACACTAAAGAGAGACGCACACAGCTGGAGACCAGGGGACACTAAAGAGAGACGCACACAGCTGGAGACCAGGGGACACTAAAGAGAGACGCACACAGCTGGAGACCAGGGGACACTAAAGAGAGACGCACACAGCTGGAGACCAGGGGACACTAAAGAGAGACGCACACAGCTGGAGACCAGGGGACACTAAAGAGAGACGCACACAGCTGGAGACCAGGGGACACTAAACTTTTTTTTGAAATATTCGGAAATTCTAAAATTCGAAATTTGGAGAAAGAAATGTATCAGTTTGTAAAGGAAATAGAAAGGAAACCCAATAATCGGGAGACGGAAAGTGTGGATTTTTAAGAGATGATGGTTCACATGAACGAGACAATAATGAGAAAATAGAGCTCCTTTTGGCCACCATAGCAATTTCCTGCCCTTACCATTTTTTTCGTCTGCTGGCCAATAATACACTTTAAGTATACAACTATCGTGTCCTGCACGAAAGCTGGTTCTCAACGTACCACAAACTACTGAAGGGAAACTCCACCAACGGCGTTACAGCTGAAGTTATGGCCTCAGATTTAAGGGACAGGATTCAGAAAGTGCAATTTAACTAAAACTACATCAAAAGAAACACAAGTTGAGAAATGATTGTGCGTGTGTGTGTGCGTGTGTGTCAGTGCATGCTGTGACTGAGGGCTGGGGGGGTTTATTTCCAGTATTGTCAGAAGACGAGGCAGAGATAAGACCAAGAGCATGTGTGTGTGTGTGTGTGTGTGTGTGTTTGCATACACGCATGCGTGCCAGTGTGAGATTGCTCAGGATTTGGCAGCCGCCCCAGTGTGGGGATGTTTGCTCTTGATAGGACATTTGGTGTGACTAAAATCTACACACACACACACACACATACACATGCACTCTCACACAGATGTGCACAGCTGTAGCAACAGCTCTGACAGCAGGCTGAACCGGAGCTCTCTCTGCACGTGGCTCCGTGGACCGACCTGTTGGCGGGATGATGGACGTCCACACCGAGATGCCTGTCAGTGGGAAGTGGGAATATCCAAGTTCCCAGTTGGAAATTACAACGGGAATGGCCCCTGATAGTCTAGTTGCCAGCAGGGTGAACCCAGAAATGTTGAGGACTCCAAAGTGTTATGATAGAAATGTATAGTAGTGTGTGTGTGTGTGTGTGTGTGTGTGTGTGTGTGTGTGTGTGTGTGTGTGTGTGTGTGTGTGTGTGTGTGTGTGTCTGTGTGTGTGTGTGTGTGTGTGTGTGTGTGTGTGTGTGTGTGTGTGTGTGTGTGTGTGTGTGTGTGTGTGTGTGTGTGGTCAGGGTTAGGCTGATTCATCTCATTGATGGATGTCAGTCAGGTCAGGCTCTACCTCATGTCCTGGTCTCAGAGGAGTTAAACTCCGGGCTCTGCAGCCCTCTGTGCACGCTGCCATCGTGCAGACGGAACATCAAAGACTTTTGGAAACTTGCAGCATCCGCCAACATATGCAGAAATCCCTCAGATCCTTACACACACACACACACACACACACACACACACACACACACACACATGCATCCCCACCCCCCCTGGCGTGTTTCAGCCGGTGGCGAGGCTCTTGTGTCTCTCTGGGCTATTTTAAACTGACTTGAAAATTGTAGCTGCCTGGCCCTCTGCAGCGGGAAGGCTCAGTGTGTGAGAGAGGAAGAGGAGCCCGAGCTCTGACTGCGAATCAATCAGACGGGATGAAGAAGCCCAATATACGTGCCTTGAAATCAAAATGGTGAAATGTCCACTGTGTTTGGATGCACTGCAGCCTATAACTGGGCCACAGTGGACTCCCAGTTCCCAGCAGGATCTCTGCAGTGAGAGAAGCCGCAGAACTGTTTCCTCCTGGACCCCCCCCCCCCCCCCCCCCCCTCTCATCCTCCCCTTTTTGTCTTTTTTTATATCCCTGCATCGTTCCCACAAGTCATTAGTCATCGCAGATTAGGCTCCACATTGTTCCCCTGGCTCGACTTGCTCCCAGAGCTCCCTTGCTTTCTTCCCTCCTGCTGCTCTGCAGGAGGAGACTGATGATGCATCGAGTTGTTTTGCACTGTCTGATGAAGTCACGGAGAACTTAGAGATGCTTGCAGATTAAGAAGTTAATAGCACCATGGAACGGCTGTAGAGTAATGATCAGGGTTTATACTGGTTCCCACTTCCAGTCGCCTTGTCTTAGTTCTCCCGGGTTAGCTCTAGCAGCGTTGTGAACGGAGAGTTTATCAGAGGTGATCCTCAGCTCCTCTGAGGGGATGGTTTTACAGCAGAATTTTCTGTCAGTGACTGCAGGAGGACACATGACAGTCGGTCCTATTTCACCCAGAAAGTTGCTGGTTGGATCCCAGTCCCTGCGGTCAACATGTGGATGTGTCCATGGCTGACCGTGTGGTGTGTGTGAGTGTTAGCCTCCCTAGAGCAAGCGGTGCTGCTCTGCATGAATGAGGTGTGAATGGGTGAATGACTCGGAGTATGTGGAGCTTTGAGGGGTGGAGGAGACCTGATGAAGAGCTGTATGAGTCCACTCTGTTTACCATTAACCAGTCTGAAGTTCAAATAAAGAGCATTTGGGTTTTGGTGCATCTCAGCTGGCGTTAGAGAGTAGTCTGAAGGTGAAAACTGATTACTTTCAGCAGTGAGTATTATAGGGTCCGCACTGGCATCAGGATCACATGCACACACACTCTTTGTCCTCTTGTTTCCGGCTGTATGTCCCTGCAGATGGCACTGGCACAATGTGTCTAACCGGGGTTTAAACTGGGTGCCAGTTTCCTGCCCGGCATCTCCACCGGGTCCTTGAATTACCTCACTGGGCCGAGTGGTGCTGTTGAATTTGAATCAGTGTGTGTAATTATAGCTGCTTTTAAAACAGGTTCCTGGACCCAGAGGTACAGTAGGTCGCCGCTTCAATGAGAAGAACTGGTTCAGGGCGGCCTATGTTGGGTTGCCACACTTTTAGGATAATTAGGCGACTTAATTAAGCCTGGGAATAAATGCTGAAGTAATGCTCAGGGGATTGGATTGAAATAGTTAGCATCGAAAGTGGTTTCACTCTGTTTGCTTGACCAACAGGACAAGTGTTGGTGAAACCTAAAAAGTGTTTGTTGTAAAGGATCTGTTCTCTGTAAACTGGGTGAGGGTTCCTAATTCTCCCCTTTCTCTCCGATATTTCTTCCTTAGACTTTTTTTTTTTAGATTCTCCATTTTTTCCTAAAAATCTCATTTTCTCTAAACTCTGACTTGCTTTCTAAATGTCCACTACTATTATTTTTTCATAATTCTGAGTGGATCAGATGAATCTATACGCCTTCTGCCTGAATCTGCTTTCTGGTTTTCTTCATTTGTTCTGTTTTTAATTCAGCAGGTGAACCGATCTGTTCTTCAAATAGTGTGTGTGATGTTCGCTGTGTGTGTTGAACTAAAAGAGAGCATCTTCTGTCAGCTCAGATTTTATTCCTGCTGTTTTAAACTATTCACTAAGAAACAACGCCCCTCAACACATTGTACATGATCGGCTTAAGGGGGCGGGACATGATCACAACAGAGCCGGCCAGCTAACCAATCAGAGCAGACTGGACTCTGGTTTCAGACGGAGGGTGAAAAGAGGAGGTGCAGCACAGGCAGTATGAGAGACATAAAGAGCTTTCTGAACATTAAAGCATGGAGACATGTTCCAGGAGATGTAAGTCAAACACCCCAGAGTTACAGACTCCAGTACATGTTTCCATCTGTGCTGAGAGGCAGGCGTTGTGTTTACCCTGAGTTGTCATGGCAACATCAATGTGGCGACGCACGGCTGGGTCGGAAATGTCCGTCAGACTGTGTGTCTCGGTCGTGCCGTCACCATGGCAGCCCGTCAAGCCATTCATGTGCACTGAGACTCCAAGTGTTCCCAACTAGAGGGAGAATGAGAGAGAGGGCTGCTGTGTGTGTGTGTGTGTGTGTGTGTGTGTGTGTGTGTGTGTGTGTGTGTGTGTGTGTGTGTGTGTGTGTGTGTGTGTGTGTGTGTGTGTGTGTGTGTGTGTGTGTGTGTGTGTGTGTGTGTGTGTGTGTGTGTGTGTGTGTGTGTGTGTTTGTGCTTGCGTGCGTACGTGTGTGTGAGGGGGTGATTCCGCTGCTACATGAAGCATGAACACACACACACACAATTAGTTATCTACAGAGCCCTGGAGTTTGAGTGCACTTTGCTGTGTTCAGAGTGGAAGGAACAATCAGAGGGTTTCCCTGACAGCTGATACCACAGCAGAGAGAGAGAGGCTTACTTTAAAGAGTCCTCTTCACTTTAAAGAGTCCTCTCCTGCTGATGTTCAGGTGTATATCAGTATGCAGCGTCTCTACTTTAAAGAGTCCTCTCCTGCTGATGTTCAGGTGTATATCAGTATGTAGTGTCTCTACTTTAAAGAGTCCTCTCCTGCTGATGTTCAGGTGTATATCAGTATGTAGTGTCTCTACTTTAAAGAGTCCTCTCCTGCTGATGTTCAGGTGTATATCAGTATGTAGCGTCTCTACTTTAAAGAGTCCTCTCCTGCTGATGTTCAGGTGTATATCAGTATGTAGTGTCTCTACTTTAAAGAGTCCTCTCCTGCTGATGTTCAGGTGTATATCAGTATGTAGTGTCTCTACTTTAAAGAGTCCTCTCCTGCTGATGTTCAGGTGTATATCAGTATGTAGTGTCTCTACTTTAAAGAGTTCCTCTTTAAGTATAGAGTACTTCTTCCACCTCCTCAGTAAACACAATGAATGAGTATGATCTGATGGTTATGTGTGAGTGTGTGTTGGATGTGTGTGTTGGATGTGTGTGTTGAATGTGTGTGTCCCCTGGGTGCAGCAGCAGGGAGGACGGAGGTCCTGTAAGTAGGTCAGCTGGTGGAGTGATCTGGCACTCAGTGGTCCGGCTCAGTGGACCGGCTCCCTTTGTTTCCCAGCATGGTGCCGCTTAGCGCTCCCACCGAGGCCCCAGCTTCAGCACTGTGGCCCCGGGGTCAACACTTTCCAGCAGCACAGACTGTGGTCATGGTTATGTGTGTGTGAACGCCTTCAACTCAAGCGGTGTGTGTGAAAGGTGATTTAGACTCCGGAGGGTTGCTTTGGAAACGTATTTCATCACCATGATACCTGTACAGAGCATCATCAGTTTCATGTTAAAATATAGTCATTTAAAAGAGTTCCTCATAGCTTTGAATCTCCATCCACACATATACAGTTCATGCAAAGAACAACATATACTTTGGTCAGCACATTTCACTGCTGGAAGTTGTGCATTGCCTGGGGGGTCTGAACGACGCTCAGTTTGAAGTGGAGGGGCCGCAGTGGATAATAACTCCTGTTTCCTTCTTATCTTTATTAACGGGAGCATGCAGCAGGGCCTCCGGGGACGGAGCAGCCACGGATCATGGAGGGGATATTGATTTTGTGTTGACGCTGTTGTTGTTTTAGTTTCTTGGATATGGCACTGGTGTCCCCTACAGCTTAATGTAGTTTAAACTCAATCTGGAATATAATACAGACCTATTGTATATATTCTCCTTACGTAGCCCAACCCCGTTCCCCCACCTCAGGTCAAATTAAAGTGTTGGATGTTCCGGTTCAGCACAAGCAGCATTGTAAACGATAAGGCTAGTAAACGCTAACTATAATTAGCTATCAAACTAGCTCGCTAACATTTGCAACTAGTAAAGTGGCTTACGACCTATCTTACAAGCTAGCTAGTGAAATGTTAGCCATCTATCAGCGTAGGTAGCCAACGTTAGCATGCTACTTAACTCGCTATCTCAATGGTTAGCCCTGCAGTGGACCTGTGTCTACGTGTGGACAGTGAGAGTCATTATAAAAACCTTGTTGACGTGTTGTTTTTAAGTGGACCGGCTCCTCATACAGAGAATTCCTAAATATGCCTAATTTGAAATAATTGATCACTTATTGGTAATCTAAATAGTTAATGTCTTCCCCAAAGAGTATAATAAAAGTTCATTAAAAAGCTCAACACTGTTTCTTTGGTAAGTAAAGGTGGATAAAGCTGGTGACGCAAAGCAATAACTAACCGTAACAGGAGGAACCAACACCTTATACAGCTAACTGAAAGAGCTCTGGACCGGGTGAAGCATAGGGGAACAGGACTCTATCAGCTATAATATAAGATATATCATACTTTTTAAACTTGTATTTAAATGACTAACCTTTGCTTTTACCTTTACTGAACTTATTTCTAATGTAAGTTGATTTATGTGAGTGTGTGAGATGTGTTCCGGCTCATTGTGTGATTCAGAGGAAGCTCCGAATGCAAAGTAACCTGAATGCGAGTGATGTCAGCCCCTCCATTCATGAAACACATGAATAATTGAGGCGGCAGCAGGCTCAGTGCACCAGCACAAGGAGAGGTGGAATGCAAAGTGAAAGCCATCTCTTTCCTCATTTGCTCCGTCTCTAACCTCCCTCTCCCTCCGTCTCCCCCCATCCATTGTCAGCCGGGAAACTCTGTGAGCAGCGAGAGACGCTCGGATGTGGGAGGAAGAGAAAGGGTGAACGGAAAAATGCAGGTTGCTAGAAAGAGCGAGAGCTTATCAATTAGACAACGGAGAAGAAGAAGAGGGTGAGTGCTAGGAAGAGTCCGTGTGCTGGGGGAATAGGTCCTTTTTTATCGCTCCTCCTTTTCCTCCCATCCTCTGGGCGTTATCCCTCTCTCCTCTCCACCTCCGGTGCATCATCCTAAATGAAGCCGCTTGAAAACGGCTGACCGCTCCACATGGCTACGACCAGGTTAGTGCAACAGCCTGCTCTTCATCACCTGGCTGCTCACTGATCCTGCTCAATGATGTCACCATGTGTTCATGAAGGATAATACCTTACTGTCAGATGGAGACATCAGGCTTGCATCACAGCAGCTCTATTCGCATCAAGGAAAGATATTCAAGGCAGGACACCATGCACCAAGCATGAAGACAACAAAGCCTGCCCTCTGGTGCACCTATGGCTCTTTGGCAGCTGCTGCTCGAGGTGATGTAAGCTGGTCATTAGCAGATCAGAGAAAGATCAGCGGCCCTAAGCCTGCTGGAGAAAATCTCCCCCTCTGCCTCCTGCGTCGCGTCCCTCTCTCTTTATTCTTCTGCCATCTTCGTTTCCACCGAGAGAGAAAGCGGAGCTGGGCGGTCGGGATGATCCGCTGGATGAACAGCTCGCTGCTGGGGGCTGCACACGAGGACATGGCGGTGTTTGAGTGTGAGAGCGGCGAGGGCTGCCACTGCCTGGAGGGCTGCTACGGAGAGCTGTTGGGCGACTGTGTCTTCCAGCAGGGGTATGGGGACGTGTGTGTGTGTGTGTGTGTGTGTGTGTGTGTGTGTGTGTGTCAGTCAGAGAGAGAGGAGGGGTGGGGCAGAGTGGGCTGTATCAACCTTTTTGGTTGTTATCTAGGCGACATGTCCACCCCCACTTTTTGGAAATGGCCACTTTTGTCCCCACCACTTCGCATTACATGCAGAAAGAATTGGTATCTCTGAGAAAGCTTTACTGGCACAAGAGAACGTGAACGATCTGGAGGACTGTTCACACTTTATGGCTGGACTTCTGGTGACTGCAGCAGCATCGCAGTCTTTTACACCTTTATCCAAAAACTGACCAAATGGCACATTGTAGCCTCAAACAGCGTGTGTTTAATGATCGTTTTCTGACAATTCTCTCAGTTTGGCTCCTCGTTGTGGTTTTTCTTCTAACAGTTTGTACGCAGGCGACCGTGTTGTTGTTTTGAAGTGGCTGCCGTTTCGTTTCAGCTTGCTTTGGAGCACGGCACTGTTGGATTTCGAGTTAAATTGGACAATTTCCCACTGGTTCCAAAATGCCACTGTGTTTTTATTGCTGGTGTTGCTCATGAGCAGTGGTGGAGAAGTATTCAGATTCTTTAGTTGAGTTTATTAACAAGACTGTAAAAATACTGCATTGTAAACGATTTTAAAAAGACCAAAAATTGTTCAAACCTGAATTTATAAAGTGCATCAATCTGTAAAAAGTACACCATTTGCTTCTTAAATTTGTAGGGTAGAAGTAAAAAGTAGTATAAAATGAAACTACCTCAAAGGAGTACTTCAGTACAGTAACTGGTCACTCTCCAGCCCGGCTCGGGGGCTTTTCAGAGCGAGCTGGAGGGCCGCTGCCAGCTTGGGTATTTTCCAGGGTCAGCAGAACTGAGGAAACAAAGCGGGGCCCTCGGAAAGGCCCGGAACAGTTTCCTGTTGTGCAGCTGAACGAGCGGACAGCTTCAGCCGGCTGGATTTAGAGCTTTAGAGCTTATTTAAAGAAAAGACTGCAACACAGCGGCACAAGCAGCGTGCGTGTTTCTCTGTTATTCGTCTTTACACCCTATGTGTGAGAGTTTTACCTCCTTTCAGAGACGTCAACACTCTGAAGTCAGTTTCTGCAGGGTTGGGGGGGTTAAATTATCGTATACTTGAACTCCACTACATTTATTCAACACTCAGTTACTTTGTACATATACAGACCATGATATCCTAAAGAACATTCAGTACTAAACCACTAATCTACACAGTATTTGAATCTAAATCTGCTCCACATCGATACACTGCAATACTCAAATGCTGCTGTTGTTTAAAACTGAATACTATTATACCCATTATTAGATAATGCTTTAAGAAACAACAACTCTGCTTCACTAGGACTTTTACTTATGAGACTTGAAGCACATTTAGCTGATTCTACTTTGTGTTATTCTGAAACAATTCACCATCAGAATATTTGGATGCTACTTTACTTTAGTAAAAGTTTGAATCAGGACTTTACTTGTACTGGAGTATTTTTAGACCTCAGTATTTGTACTTTTACTAAAGTAAAGTATGTGAGTTCTTCTTTCAACACTGCCCAATAGACCGTTTATGGCGTACACAGTCGACTCGATACACACCGATACGATGTGATTCCGTTCCGTGTGAAACAAAATAGTACGAAAGGAAACGACACGATATCATTCGTAACGATGCGACCCCATACGATCCGCTTCAGTTCAAGATGAAACAGTTCCATACAATGCAGTTCCACAAAACACACGTCCTGATTCGATACAGCTTTGATACAAAACGCTTCGATGAGTAACCGGTAGATTAGATCCAATTCAAAACGGTACTTTTTGCTACAATTCGCCACCGGTTGATTCTATTCAATATGAAGCGATCCCATACGATCCGTACGATTCGCTGCGACACGATTATACTTTCTTTCAGATCACAACAACAATAATGACAACAACAACAATAATAACAATAATAATAACAACAACAATAATAACAATACGTGTTATTTATAAAGCGCTTTGTAAGCAAGTAAAGAACAATAACAACAAAACAAAAAGTTCTACGTTAGGGGGAGGGGGGAGGGGGGAGGGGGGAGAGGGGAGTTTAGGAGTTGAAGGCGAGAGTGAAAAGGTGAGTTTGGAATGACGTGAGAGTGTTGGTAGAGCTGGGGAGGGAGTTCCAGAGGGAGGGGGAGGCTGTAATAATACAATCACTAAAGAGCATGTGTTGGACCCTTTGGATTTATCTCTGTATTTCATTCTTCGGTCCTCCTCATTATGATCGCTCCACTCAAACACCTTGCTCCTGTTGGTGCAGCCCAGGGTTTTAATATACTTAAGAGGGAAGGGATTTGGTGTGTCGGTAAAAAAAGCGGGAGTCTTTACTTTGGTTTATAAACATGCAAAACCTCTCCCATTGGTTGTGATGCATCATGGGTCACCCTGCTGTGTTTCCCGCTCAGACGGCGTCTCTAACAGCCGAGCTGGGGAAGTATATTTAGTAACACACTCTGAATATTTAAAGCACTCTCTGTTGCTGCGGGGACATTCAGTCTCTGTGAGGCGTAGGTGCGTGGGCAGGGCTTTAAGTCTCTTAATTGTTAAATTGTTAGTCAGCTGTCTCTCTGCAGAGGAGGTTAATGCAGTGCTCGGATCACTTATTGAACGCCACTCAGCAGCTCATGTGATGTAAACAGCTTTTTAAAAGGTGAAGCACTCAAGAAGCTTTATGTTGTAACTGTGTTTGATTCCTTTAAGCCTCTTAGAGGCGGGACAATAGAGTATTTATATCGTTGCAACCACAGTCAGGTTTCCATATGTGAGATCATACATGATTACTCATCTGTTTACTTGGACATTAAATACAACACAAAGTAAAAGCCACTTAGAGATCTCGTCTCCAAGTCGACTTCTTTGGAATTAGTTTGGTTTGTTAGCCTCAAATATGGCCTGTTGTTAAAGGAGCTAACAAGTGTCTAACAGAAGACTAAACTCTACCACGCCCAACATTAGCCGCCTTTAGCTTAGTGGTGGTGAAGTCATGTGACCGTGCTGTAGTTCCTTTATAGCCCAACATTAGCCGCCTTTAGCTTAGCGGTGGTGACGTGGAGTCACGTGACCGTGCTGTAGTTCCTTTATAGCCCAACATTAGCCTCCTTTAGCTTAGCGGTGGAGACGTGGAGTCATGTGACCGTGCTGTAGTTCCTTTATAGCCCAACATTAGCCGCCTTTAGCTTAGCGGTGGGGACGTGAAGTCATGTGACCGTGCTGTAGTTCCTTTATAGCCCAACATTAGCCGCCTTTAGCTTAGCGGTGGTGACGTCATGTGACCGTGCTGTAGTTCCTTTATAGCCCAATGTTAGCCGCCTTTAGCTTAGCGGTGGTGACGTCATGTGACCGTGCTGTAGCACCTTTATAGCCCAACGTTAGCCGCCTTTAGCTTAGCAGTGTGACGTCATGTGACCGTGCTGTAGCACCTTTATAGCCCAACGTTAGCCGCCTTTAGCTTAGCAGTGTGACGTCATGTGACCGTGCTGTATGCTTCATGGTTTATTGCACTTGTTGCCGTCACTTTGGAAACATGTAATGGTGGTTGTTGTTGCAGGTACTCTCTGTTCGTGTGTCAGTGTTGTGTTTCATGGAGCCGTCGTTAGCAGAGCTGTATTGAAGGGGGCTTTTGTTAGCAGCTCTGCAGAGCGCCAGCTGCTTCACAGAGCTCTCTGCCGTGTGAATGACTGATATCGGGCTCAGTCGTTCACACGCCGATGATGGATCCGTGTTCCCTTTGTTTGCCGCGGTGTTTCTGGAAAGGCGAGGTGATCCGTGAATTCCTCTCATCTGCTAAAGACAACATGCGGGGGGTTCCCTGCACCGGGGAAATCCTGTGTCTCTCCGCCTGAAGGGAGCACATGAGAGACTGTCCTCTCTGTATTCATTCTGTCTTGCTTTTCTCAGGTTCAGGATGTGTTACAGAACCACAGGCTATAATCAGAAAGATATCCTGCTCATGCAACGGTTAGATTATTAAGAAGAATAACATTAATTCTGAGCCAGATTAAATAGAAGGGGGTCTTCAATGCATCTCATATAACTTCATTCCATGTGTGCAGGATGTTCAGGATGCAGTTGTTAGGAACAGGTCATTGTTGGAGGCCTGATTTCATTCTCTTAACGGAAAGACTCGGAGGTTGTTGAAGAGCGAAAAGCATTTCCCATAAGATCTAGAAGTCCTGAGTTGAAATGCAAAAAAGTTTATGACTGTTTTCTATCCTATTTTTTTATATAGACACCTCCACCTGTTGCAAACGTACTGTGATTGTAGAAAACCTTCCCTTCCAGATATTACATTCCCGTCGTTCATCAGTCACATTTTATTAATAAAGCCCAATATCACAACTCACATATGAGTCTCAGGGGGCTTCATGCTCTCTGTTCTTCAACGCTTTTTAGGACAAACTCCCAAAGAAACCCCACCATTCAATGTTATAAACCTCGAGAGAGGATCCGAAGAGGATCCCTCCCCCAGGGCGGACAGACGTTGGGTGGGTCAAGATAAAATAAATGACAACTTAGATGGTCTAAATGCTATCCAGCTGGAGGTCAACAATCTTCCAGGTGCCACCAAAGAGAATGGTCAGGCAGGATTGATATTTTATGTACACAAAGTATGCATGTGTGCGGCTGGTGTGTGAAACCCAGACTCAGACTATCATGCAAGCTGAATATGAACGTGTCCTCCGCTCTGCACAGTCACGTAGTCGTCTTCACCTGGCATCAGCAGACGTCTAGGTCTCTTAATAAAGGTTGAACAGAGGGAGATCAGTCAGGTCAGCGGGGACTCATCAGTGCAGACAACCCACTGTGCACGACAGTCACTGAGCAGCGTTTGGTAATCATATAAATTGATGTGAGAGGGACCATAACACACCTGGCTGGCGCCGTCCCTCCCCGTGTATTAACCAGATGTGAGGGCTTTAAAGTGAGCCGGCCCCTGGTGCAGCTGTCTGCTTCACCGCTGGAACAGCAGATCAGTAATTCATGGCAACACACATTAGCCGGCGGTGACGTAATGGCTTGCATAACGCCATGTCCAGTAACCGTGCCTGGCGGCCGCTCTGCCTCTCGGATCACTTACTGCACCTTTTGTGTGCGTGTGTGAAAGGAGAGCTGGTTCAGGTGTATATCAGTATGTAGCGTCTCTACTTTAAAGAGTCCTCTCCTGCTGATGTTCAGGTGTATATCAGTATGTAGTGTCTCTACTTTAAAGAGTCCTCTCCTGCTGATGTTCAGGTGTATATCAGTATGTAGAGTCTCTACTTTAAAGAGTCCTCTCCTGCTGATGTTCAGGTGTATATCAGTATGTAGAGTCTCTACTTTAAAGAGTCCTCTCCTGCTGATGTTCAGGTGTATATCAGTATGTAGTGTCTCTACTTTAAAGAGTCCTCTCCTGCTGATGTTCAGGTGTATATCAGTATGTAGAGTCTCTACTTTAAAGAGTCCTCTCCTGCTGATGTTCAGGTGTATATCAGTATGTAGCGTCTCTACTTTAAAGAGTCCTCTCCTGCTGATGTTCAGGTGTATATCAGTATGTAGTGTCTCTACTTTAAAGAGTCCTCTCCTGCTGATGTTCAGGTGTATATCAGTATGTAGCGTCTCTACTTTAAAGAGTCCTCGCCTGCTGATGTTCAGGTGTATATCAGTATGTAGAGTCTCTACTTTAAAGAGTCCTCTCCTGCTGATGTTCAGGTGTATATCAGTATGTAGCGTCTCTACTTTAAAGAGTCCTCTCCTGCTGATGTTCAGGTGTATATCAGTATGTAGTGTCTCTACTTTAAAGAGTCCTCTCCTGCTGATGTTCAGATGTATATCAGTATGTAGTGTCTCTACTTTAAAGAGTCCTCTCCTGCTGATGTTCAGGTGTATATCAGTATGTAGTGTCTCTACTTTAAAGAGTCCTCTCCTGCTGATGTTCAGGTGTATATCAGTATGTAGTGTCTCTACTTAAAGAGTCCTCTCCTGCTGATGTTCAGGTGTATATCAGTATGTTGTGTCTCTCACTTTAAAGAGTTCCCTCCTGCTGATGTCCGGTGTATCTCCAGTATGTAGTGTCTCTACTTAAAGAGTCCTCTCCATGCTGATGTCAGGTGTATATCAGTATGTAGTGTCTCTACTTTAAAGAGTCCTCTCCTGCTGATGTTCAGGTGTATATCAGTATGTAGAGTCTCTACTTTAAAGAGTCCTCTCCTGCTGATGTTCAGGTGTATATCAGTATGTAGCGTCTCTACTTTAAAGAGTCCTCTCCTGCTGATGTTCAGGTGTATATCAGTATGTAGTGTCTCTACTTTAAAGAGTCCTCTCCTGCTGATGTTCAGGTGTATATCAGTATGTAGCGTCTCTACTTTAAAGAGTCCTCGCCTGCTGATGTTCAGGTGTATATCAGTATGTAGAGTCTCTACTTTAAAGAGTCCTCTCCTGCTGATGTTCAGGTGTATATCAGTATGTAGCGTCTCTACTTTAAAGAGTCCTCTCCTGCTGATGTTCAGGTGTATATCAGTATGTAGTGTCTCTACTTTAAAGAGTCCTCTCCTGCTGATGTTCAGGTGTATATCAGTATGTAGTGTCTCTACTTTAAAGAGTCCTCTCCTGCTGATGTTCAGGTGTATATCAGTATGTAGTGTCTCTACTTTAAAGAGTCCTCTCCTGCTGATGTTCAGGTGTATATCAGTATGTAGTGTCTCTACTTTAAAGAGTCCTCTCCTGCTGATGTTCAGGTGTATATCAGTATGTAGTGTCTCTACTTTAAAGAGTCCTCTCCTGCTGATGTTCAGGTGTATATCAGTATGTAGTGTCTCTACTTTAAAGAGTCCTCTCCTGCTGATGTTCAGGTGTATATCAGTATGTAGTGTCTCTACTTTAAAGAGTCCTCTCCTGCTGATGTTCAGGTGTATATCAGTATGTAGCGTCTCTACTTTAAAGAGTCCTCTCCTGCTGATGTTCAGGTGTATGTCAGTATGTAGTGTCCTTACTTTAAAGAGTCCTCTCCTGCTGATGTTCAGGTGTATATCAGTATGTAGTGTCTCTACTTTAAAGAGTCCTCTCCTGCTGATGTTCAGGTGTATGTCAGTATGTAGTGAGCAGTATTTCTTTTTGAAGTTTACTTGTTATTTTTCTCATTCCCTGTTCTCCGTCTCTTTGTCTTTCAGCACTGCCAGTAACTCAAACAAGAGCACCCCCGCCTGCTCGCCTGTGCTGCGTAAACGCTCGCGCTCCCCCACCCCACACAGCCCGGAGGGAGAGAACATGGTGGAGAAAGGTTCAGATCACTCCTCTGACAAATCCCCCTCTACACCCGAGCAGGTCGTCCAGAGAACATACTCCCTGCAGTCAGCGAGAAGCGGCGGGAAAAACTCAAAGGTAAGCGACCAGGTGAAGCTGCGTATCACCTGTTATACACCCCCCACCCCACCACCCCCGCCCCACCCAACAGTGACATCACACCTGTGATGCAGCAGCTCCAGTGCATCACTCAGTAACTGACTGCATTAACGCGTCTGAGGCAGCCCGTCTGTATTCAGTGACACACCCTCTGTGATTCGTCATTGACTTCAACGCCCCGATATGTACCCAGTGAGTCGCAGCGATCACTCTCCCGCCCTCCGGAGAGACAGCACCCTCCTCTCCATTCCAGCCTTTCATTTTCACATCCCATACACTCCCCTTTGACATGGGTGTTGCTGAGAGGTCAGTTTCTGCACCTTATAGGAAAAATGTCTGAAAATGCTGACAGGAAACCTCAAACCCCTCCTCAGACATTCTGTGTGTTGCCTCAGACTGATGTGTTCTTGTGATATCCCTGCAGCGTGAACACATTTACACAACACACTTTGCTTATAGAGGCCAGCATGATACAGATAAGCAATTTCTACGGAGGCCGACAGGTGTCTAGGTGCTGCAGCTTCAGAGAGGATGCAGATATAGAAGCACAAATCAAACTCATGCAGAAACATCTGCAGCAGCTCTTCAACACATGCAGCATCTAGAGAACATTCAGCAGAGGAAACATGAGCAGTTTACTAAAAGCTGCAGAAACCAAACGCTGCAAGAAGCTCCAACACAACGGAGACCAGGGGACACTAAAGAGAGACGCACACAGCTGGAGACCAGGGGACACTAAAGAGAGACGCACACAGCTGGAGACCAGGGGACACTAAAGAGAGACGCACACAGCTGGAGACCAGGGGACACTAAAGAGAGACGCACACAGCTGGAGACCAGGGGACACTAAAGAGAGACGCACACAGCTGGAGACCAGGGGACACTAAAGAGAGACGCACACAGCTGGAGACCAGGGGACACAAAAGAGAGACGCACACAGCTGGAGACCAGGGGACACTAAAGAGAGACGCACACAGCTGGAGACCAACGTCCCCTGGTCTCCAGCTGTGTGCGTCTCTCTTTAGTGTCCCCTGGTCTCCGTTGTGTTGGAGCTTCTTGCAGCGTTTGGTTTCTGCAGCTTTTAGTAACTGCTCATGTTTCCTCTGCTGAATGTTCTCTAGATGCTGCATGTGTTGAAGAGCTGCTGCAGATGTTCCTGCATGAGTTCTGATTTGTGTTTCTAAATCTGCATCCTCTCTGAAGCTGCAGCACGTTTCACCTGATGGAAGTTGACAGTTGTAGCATGTTTGCTCCTGTTAGCCTCCGTAGGTTTCTCTCAGGAACAGTTGATGATGTTCCCTAAACAGAACACTAGGTGTTGTGTGGTGAGACAGGTGCATGGGGCTCTAATGTTTTTCTGCAAAGCATTTGAGCGAAATGTTCAGCGTCACTCAACGTCTCATTCTGTCCTCATCCCTCTGCTGTTTAAACCACTTGTTTTTGTTTCTTTGGCGTTTTGTTGTCTCCACTACACACTGCTGCTGCTGCCGCTGCCATATGATACTGTGTGCCATCTGATGATGACTGGTTCTTCCAGCTGTTTCTTCTTGCAGTTCTTTTTCATTTTTTCTATCTGATTTTTCTTTGTTCTTCTCCTGATTGCATGCTAGTCTCACAAGCGACTTTCCAAAGTAAGCATTACTCTTTTTTCTGTTTCTTCAAAATATCTCTGTGCCCACCAACCTGCCCCCTCCCCTGCCCCACTTCCTGTCTTGTGAGCTGCTCTGTGGAAATGTCCCTGTGTGCGATGCTTCACCCTGAAACCCAGCTTGTTCCCATGCAACTGTCACAAGCTCCATCTGCACACACAGCAGATGGACATTTCCTAACAACCGACAATCCCACACCTCCTCACCCCTCTCCTCTCCTGTCCTCTCCTTTCTCTCCCCCTCCGGTGATATGCAATGTAGAAAGATTCCTGATGACACTCTCAAATGTCTGTGTTAAGGTTTCATGATACATCTGGGTCCAGTATGCTCTCTTCAGTGTATAAAGTAAATCAAATACAGAATCAGAAATCCTTTATTTGTCCGGCAGTGCAAATAAAAGGCAAAACGAGTCAACTTAAATACTAAATAAAAAGTCAAGCACACGTTAAAAACGATTAGCAAATGAGCAAAAACATAAATTGAGAGTTACACACGTATACAAAGGATAAACGGAGCCTTATTTGGGGTTTTTTTCAGATTACAAACCTAAAATGTAATATTTCAACCCCAATAAACAATACTGTAATTAACTCCTATCTCTGTTACTTCATTCAGCTTCCTCCTGCACCCACTTCCCCTCTTACCAAACCTAACTGGTTGTTAGATTTATGATATCTGTCCTGCTGTGTACAACCCTTCTGCTCGGGGATAGACTCTTACAAATCCCCCTCTTGTTTTTATTGGAAGACTTCATCTTTATTTTAGCTCTGTCCTTCATCCATATTGCCCAGCTTAGTCCATCCAATTTGCTTCTTGTCGGATTCATCCCTCTTTTTCCTTTTAGTTGTTTAAATTTATATCAGATCAGAGCAAAGAGTAGTGCAGGGATGTTGTATTCCTGTGTTGGACCCTGAAGGCAGCATCTCCCTGGTCCAATGGGATTCCTCCGTGCGATTTTGGATTATTGCAGAAAATATTCTCAATGTTTTTGATTCTTACACGTTTAGTTCAGCAGGATAATCTCCTCCTACTAACACCACTTATGATTGCTGAAGTAAAGAACAAAAAATGTTGGGCTATAAAGGAACTACAGCACGGTCACATGACTTCACGTCACCACCGCTAAGCTAAAGGAGGCTAATGTTGGGCTATAAAGGAACTACAGCACGGTCACATGACATCTTGTCCCCACCGCTAAGCTAAAGGAGGCTAATGTTGGGCTATAAAGGAACTACAGCACGGTCACATGACTTCACGTCACCACCGCTAAGCTAAAGGAGGCTAATGTTGGGCTATAAAGGAACTACAGCACGGTCACATGACTTCACGTCACCACCGCTAAGCTAAAGGCGGCTAATGTTGGGCTATAAAGGAACTACAGCACGGTCACATGACTTCACGTCACCACCGCTAAGCTAAAGGAGGCTAATGTTGGGCTATAAAGGAACTACAGCACGGTCACATGACTTCACGTCACCACCGCTAAGCTAAAGGCAGCTAATGTTGGGCTATAAAGGAACTACAGCACGGTCACATGACTTCACGTCACCACCGCTAAGCTAAAGGAGGCTAATGTTGGGCTATAAAGGAACTACAGCACGGTCACATGACTTCACGTCACCACCGCTAAGCTAAAGGAGGCTAATGTTGGGCTATAAAGGAACTACAGCACGGTCACATGACTTCACGTCACCACTGCTAAGTTAAAGGAGGCTAATGTTGGGCTATAAAGGAACTACAGCACGGTCACATGACTTCACGTCACCACCGCTAAGCTAAAGGCGGCTCATGTTGGGCTATAAAGGAACTACAGCACGGTCACATGACTTCACGTCCCCACCGCTAAGCTAAAGGCGGCTCATGTTGGGCTATAAAGGAACTACAGCACGGTCACATGACTTCACGTCACCACCGCTAAGCTAAAGGAGGCTAATGTTGGGCTATAAAGGAACTACAGCACGGTCACATGACTTCACGTCACCACTGCTAAGTTAAAGGAGGCTAATGTTGGGCTATAAAGGAACTACAGCACGGTCACATGACTTCACGTCACCACCGCTAAGCTAAAGGCGGCTCATGTTGGGCTATAAAGGAACTACAGCACGGTCACATGACTTCACGTCCCCACCGCTAAGCTAAAGGCGGCTAATGTTGGGCTATAGAGGAACTACAGCACGGTCACATGACTTCACGTCTCCACCGCTAAGCTAAAGGCGGCTAATGTTGGGCTATAAAGGAACTACAGCACGGTCACATGACGTCACGTCACCACCGCTAAGCTAAAGGCGGCTAATGTTGGGCTATAAAGGAACTACAGCACGGTCACATGACTTCACGTCTCCACCGCTAAGCTAAAGGCGGCTAACGTTGGGCGTGATGACGTTTAGTCGTCTCATTTAGACATTTGTTAGCAACCTATGTTTTTATATTTCAGGGTTTTAGGACTCTTTCCTGCACCACTCTACAGGCTTTAAGAGTCAATAAATGGCAGGCTGGTGTGAATAGCAGCGTCATGAGTCTCTCGCTACACACACACACACACACACACACACACACACACACACACACACACACACACACACACACACACACATTGATTACCTCACTTTTCATATTCGTGCCACAGTCCAACCCCACTCACACACCAGCAGAGATCACATGACCCGACATGGCGTGAGGTTGTCCTGGCAACGTGCGCTCGATCACCCTGACCTAATGCAATCCAAATAAAAGACAGGCTCCACGCCTCCCTGCTGCAGCCTGAACTTCACACTGAAAATCAATCAGGCATCAGTTAGACACAATATCAGCTCAGAGTCAAATTTCTCTATCCCTCAGCTTCCTCCTCCTCCTCTTCCTCTCTGTGTTCACATGGCTCACTGCTTTGGTTAACATTTTGCTTTCTCTTTTAATTTCTTTCAGTATGACAGACTAAACCTGATTAAAGTAAGCATCTCTTCTTGTTTTCATTTGACCCATTGACTCTCCCTGCTGGCCCCCATTAGCCTTCCACTTCCTGTTTAGCTGTGCAGCTGTAGGACCCCCCCCCCCCCCATGCTCCTTCATCTCCCGAGTTATAACCTGACAGGACCCTGATCTGTCAACTCTCTCCAACTGTTAAACCCTTAAATGTGCAATCACAATTAAATATTTGGGACAATGCATTGATTGCTTTTGTTGCTGTTATTACATTAATACCTCCCATTACAGCATTGTTGCACCATTATATACCCTCATCACACATTAATATATAAATATATCAATATATATATATAAATATTTATATATATATATAAATATATCAATATATATATATATATTGATATATTTATATATTAATATATATATATTAATATATAAATATTTATATATATATATATATATATATATATATATTGATATATTTATATATTAATATATATATATTAATATATATATATTTATATATATATATTAATATATAAATATTTATATATATTGATATATAAATATATATATATATATATATTTATATATATATTAATATATAAATATATATATATAAATATATATATATTTATATTAATATAAATATATATTAATATATATATATATATATATAAATATATATATTAATATAAATATATATATATATATATTTATATTAATATAAATATATATATATAAATATATATATATTTATATTAATATAAATATATATTAATATATATATTTATATATATATATATATATATATATATATATTTTTTTTTTTTTATATATATATTAATATAAACTGATTAGTTTTGGATTATATCAAGTGCAGTGCAAATAAATCCAAGACAAAATAAATATCAATAAGAGGTTTTTTACTAAATTGAGATTCAGGCTGTAGCCTAACACTGAAACACTGAGGCACTGAGGCACTGAAACACTGAAACACTGAAGCACTGAAACACTGAAGCACTGAAACACTGAAACACTGAGGCACTGAAACACTGAAGCACTGAAACACTGAAACACTGAAACACTGAAGCACTGAAACACTGAAACACTGAAACACTGAGGCACTGAAACACTGAGGCACTGAAACACTGAAACACTGAAACACTGAGGCACTGAAACACTGAAGCACTGAAACACTGAAGCACTGAAACACTGAAACACTGAGGCACTGAAACACTGAAACACTGAGGCACTGAAACACTGAAGCACTGAAACACTGAAACACTGAAACACTGAGGCACTGAAACACTGAGGCACTGAAACACTGAAACACTGAAGCACTGAAACACTGAAACACTGAGGCACTGAAACACTGAAGCACTGAAACACTGAGGCACTGAAACACTGAAACACTGAAGCACTGAAACACTGAAACACTGAGGCACTGAAACACTGAAACACTGAAACACTGAGGCACTGAAACACTGAAACACTGAAGCACTGAAACACTGAAACACTGAGGCACTGAAACACTGAAACACTGAAGCACTGAAACACTGAAACACTGAAGCACTGAAGCACTGAAACACTGAAACACTGAGGCACTGAAACACTGAAACACTGAAACACTGAAACACTGAAGCACTGAAACACTGAAACACTGAAGCACTGAAACACTGAAACACTGAAGCACTGAAACACTGAAACACTGAAACACTGAGGCACTGAAACACTGAAGCACTGAAACACTGAGGCACTGAAACACTGAAGCACTGAAACACTGAAACACTGAAACACTGAAACACAACAACACGCAGCCACACCAAGTCAAACACAACACACAATTTATCCAGATGGTAATTCCTCTCTCGTTTGTGTGTGTGTGTGTGTGTGTGTGTGTGTGTGTGTGTGTGTGTGTGTGTGTGTGTGTGTGTGTGTGTGTGTGTGTGTGTCACCTTCAAATGAGATTAGCCCACATTAGCCGGGCTAGCGTCACAATCAGGCCTGCTAACACACATGCACACTCACTCACTTACTCACTCACTCACTCACTCACACACACACACACACACACACACACACACACTGTCAGAGGAAAACTCACACCACCGGAGGCTCAGGAGAGAATCAGATGTGTTCTGTTCTGTTTTTAAGGGATACGCACAACAATCGGAGATCATTCAGCTCGTCAGGCTACTTACTGCGGCTCTTTATAATTCCTATTATCCTCCGGGTCAAAATAAGATAATATTCGTAAATCTTCAGTTTTATTTTGATGTGATCAATGTGTGGTAAACCAAATCACCGGTACTCAAAAAAGAGATCCAGGCGTCTGATTGGCTCTATTATTCTAGTAGCGTGTTATAAATGTGCATGTCAATGGTCTACAAAGTGTAAAATCCCTGTGACATCTCTAAGCAGTTGACCAATCACAAAAGAGCCGGCCAGCTAACCAATCAGAGCAGACTGGGCTCTGGTTTCAGACAGAGGGTGAATAGAGCAGCTGCAGCACAGGCAGGATGAGGAAGATAAGAGCTTTCTGAACATTAAAGCACGGTGCCTGAAAAAGAGCAGAATATGACCCCTCCTGGAATCACACACTGGATATCACTCTGTCCTCTTCCTCCTCTCCCTCCTCTTCCTCTCCTCTGAATGATCACCTGCATGTTTCCCCTCTGACTCTGTTAAAGCGGAAAGTCTGTTTATGAATTGAAAAATGTTAAAATGTCATCTTCATGCTTTGGAAACATCTGTGCTGCCCTCTGCTGTTATAACACAGGAAGGAGTTCAATCTGTACTCTGAAGCGCCTGCCTACTCTGAGAGAGACATCATATTGACAGGATATCTGATAACGCAGCAGCTTCCGAGGGACATTACTTTCTGTTGTGCAAGTCAAGGAAGCAGATATCCCCCTGAAAGGCTTTTATTTTGAAAGCTTTCTCTTAATATTCTCCGTTTTATTTTGTAATGATCAGTGTTGTATTTGGTGATGTCGATAATGTTCTGTAACTCCTGGCGGGAAGGTGTGTGAGTACAGTGTAACCTTGTCGATGTGTGTGTACTTCACATGTCAGACCCTCTGTTTGAGTTTCACAGAGTTAAAATCATCCTCTGTCTCTCTCTCTCCACAGAAGAGCCAAAGCTGGTACAACGTAAGTCACACACTATTATTATTTACATTATCAACGTGTGTGTGTGTGTGTGTGTGTGTGTGTGTGTGTGTGTGTGTGTGTGTGTGTGTGTGTGTGTGTGTGTGTGTGTGTGTGTGTGTGTGTGTGTGTGTGTGTGTGTGCGCGTGCACAACATGATCGGTTGTGGTCGTTGACCCTGTTTACTGAGATCACCTGTGTGGGTCACCTGTCCTCCAGGCAGGGATTATTAGCAGCGGCTTAGAAGAGCAACAGGTGGTTTCTGATGCAAACAAGCGAGCCAATGAGAGAACAGTATTCCTCGTGTGTCGCCCTGCTCATTTATAACACCATCCTGTTCAAACGCAAAGGTTATGTACGACACCAGCAGCATTGGAAGTATTGCATTTTCATTGGGATCATTCTCAGCTAGACTGCACCTATATGTTACAGAACCACAACCTTCCTCTCTGAGAGATTTAGAGATAAAATCAACATTTTGAGAAAAAAGTCAGACATTTGAGAAGTTCGTAAAATAGTAAAACCTTTGAGTTTTTCAGAAAAAGGTTGGATTTTGAAGTTTGTAGAAAAGTAGTAAATAAAAAAAAAATCAAATAAAAGATTTTCAGAAAAATTCAGTATTTTGATTTTCTCAGAAAAATATTGATTTTGATAAAACTTTAAAGATGAACAGAAAACTGTCAAATAAAAAAAGTCAAAATACAAAGAATTTTTAAACAAAAACTCCTAATTTTGATCATTTCCGTACAAAGCAAGAATGTTGAGAGAAAAAGTTCAGTCCAGAATTTTGTGATTTTTTGAATTTCTAAATAAATGCAGAATTTTAATCCAAATTCGCACTTTTTAGTAAAAGTCAGAATTGTGAGAATTGAGCAAAATGTGTAATTGGTTCATCCGAATGAGTGGCTTTCATAATGTAAGTCTGACTCATTATTGAACCCCCTATGGTTAGCCTTGCAGTGTAGACCTGTGTCTACGATCAGCACTGATCTAATGCTCTAATGTTGCCGGCAGCTTCTTAAAACATTGCACATTTCTAAATATGCCTTATCTTTATACATTCATCACACATGGTAAATTAAAAGCTTATAACTTTTCATTAAAAGCTTAAAAACTCTTTATTTGGCAACTAAAGGTGTGAATGAGCCCTGGAGCAAGTGAAGCATAAGGTGAAGCTCCTCCTGATACACTCAATATACACAGCCAGGCTGTTGCATGTAATTATTGCACCACAAGATGGCGTGCTAGCTCTAGTATATTTCTATGCAGCGCTGAAACCCCCCTTGAGAAATCTTTCAGAGCATTGTTGACACCGGAAAGCCGCCTGTTGTGCCTGTGAAGCCCTCAGAGTGACAGTGTGGGATCCTTCTACTAGTGCTTTATTTATACCTTCTCCCCGTTTTATGTTGTTATATTTCCTTTCCTTTTGTATTCCCTGTGTGTACACTCTTCCCCTCTCTCCCCAGCATGAAAGACAACACATCCTGAGAGTAAGCATGACTTGTATTCTTGTGCAACCCTGGATAACTCTCTGGTAGTCTGACCGGTGCACGGACGACTCTCCGCCTGTCTCCCATCACATCCACTTCAGATAGTGTTGTTCCCACCGTACCGCAGCGCCACACCTGATCTGATTGGCTTATTTTAAACACGCATTCAACTAAAGAAAGCCCTATGCTTTGATGGAACAGCTAATTCTGGTGTGCAACAGGTGGTAACACACTCACTGAGTTTCTAACTGTACTAAACTAATCATCACAGGGCCTCTGGTCAAGCCTTGAATGCCTCCAACAACACGGAATGGGGCATGGTGCTTCAGATTGTGGCATGTTCGACTGGTTTCTGTGTCCACGTCTTAGAAAAACACTCTAGGACATTAACGTTGACAGTTACATTGCACAGCACAGTGTGAGGGGATTTTATACATGTGTAAGAAGTACCATCCTCTACTTACGTTAGAGGAACGTTCTACCCCGAAATGTTGAGTACCCCAGTTTTATGTTAGAAATGATCAGTGCGGGTCCCCAGTATTAAGAGACTGCTGGAAATCAATTAGCATTCATAGGTTGACAAGATACCTGCTGGATTCTGCACAAACTGATAAGCCATGGCATGAGCGGCGCCCATTGGGTGTAGACCTCAACTGTGGTCAGTTCTTCACACAGATAATCTCTGTCCATACAAACGATCCAACGTCCTCTAAAACTACAAAATGAAGCCCACAGGACTACTATTATGGCCGCTTTCTTGTTCCAAACATCATTTTGGATCCTGAAAATACCAACAATTGGATTCCACATTCCTCAATTAGCCCAAAATTGTCCATTTGGGCCAAGCCATTTTATAACTGCTGTCAACGTAGGCTCTAATGTTAATGCTAATTATCGTCACTGACCCCAACATGTGCAGGTCAGCATCCAGCAGTTTCTATGGGCTGGGGACCCTACTTACATACTTTGGGGAACTCAACATCTCCGGGTTCACAGTGCTGAGACCTCTTTCTGGCCCCTCAGCATCTTCGATAACCCCCAAAAGCACCACAAATCTGTCCAAATCAATCGATCCATATTGCTAATGAACATACTAATTGGGCATAAATCTTGAAACCAGAACCCTTGGATCAAACTGAGCTTGTGGTTTATGGGCTGAGCTTTATGGTTTTGGCTAAAATGTAACACAGAGGCTCGGTCCAGAAGACTAACGCAGGTACTTCTCTCTTAGCTTCTCTAATGCACTCTTTAGTTAGCCTCTCACATTTCCTCTACTGACCCACTGGAGCTACAGACGATGCTGCTCTGACTAACAGACGCATCAGACATGATGTACACTGATATTCACTCACACACACTGAAGCTCAATCAACTTAACTTCAGATAAACACCAGGGATGTGTGGGTGCGCCTGCATGCAGTGGTGGGAAAAGTATTCAAATGATTTACTAGAGTTAAAGAACTGATAATACACTGTAAACACTGAACATACTCAGGTCAAATGAGTCCTTAGGAACAGTACTTGGTTACCTCCCACCACTGCCTGCACTAAGGGTGCAAGGTGTGCACCTCTGATGGCAGTGATGATCTCCCATGGCTCTGAGAGATCAGTGATGAAAGCCGTCCGTCCTGATGTGAGTCTGAGCCGTTACAGATGTGCACCAGTCTGCCTCCGCCCTCTGGTGGCGCTGTTCATCCGCTCCGCATCCAGTTTGGAAAAAACGTTTCTTTATGGCAGTGATTTTCCACCACTGTGCTGTGAGAGATGTTGTCAAGTTTCCCTTAATTGATATAAAAAGATATTTAGTTGCTGATGATTGGCTCGTTAAGTAATTCAATACTGTCTCATGCCAGTGGGGGGCGGTAGGAAGTGCATTAATGACCTTGTTAGTTTAAGAACGTAGGAGGAAGTGGTGCTCGAGAGAGGCAGTGGATAAATATATGGAAAGGAAAAGTGTAGATTCTGAACTCCTGAGTCCTGGACAAAATAACCCAGAGGAAGAGCCTGGTATGATGGATGGATTGTGTGTACAGGAGAGGACTCTTTAAAGTAGAGACGCTACATACTGATATACACCTGAACATCAGCAGGAGAGGACTCTTTAAAGTAGAGACGCTACATACTGATATACACCTGAACATCAGCAGGAGAGGACTCTTTAAAGTAGAGACTCTACATACTGATATACACCTGAACATCAGCAGGAGAGGACTCTTTAAAGTAGAGACTCTACATACTGATATACACCTGAACATCAGCAGGAGAGGACTCTTTAAAGTAGAGACACTACATACTGATATACACCTGAACATCAGCAGGAGAGGACTCTTTAAAGTAGAGACACTACATACTGATATACACCTGAACATCAGCAGGAGAGGACTCTTTAAAGTAGAGACTCTACATACTGATATACACCTGAACATCAGCAGGAGAGGACTCTTTAAAGTAGAGACACTACATACTGATATACACCTGAACATCAGCAGGAGAGGACTCTTTAAAGTAGAGACTCTACATACTGATATACACCTGAACATCAGCAGGAGAGGACTCTTTAAAGTAGAGACACTACATACTGATATACACCTGAACATCAGCAGGAGAGGACTCTTTAAAGTAGAGACTCTACATACTGATATACACCTGAACATCAGCAGGAGAGGACTCTTTAAAGTAGAGACACTACATACTGATATACACCTGAACATCAGCAGGAGAGGACTCTTTAAAGTAAAGTAAAGATCACAGATGTGGGGTCCTTTGGGGTCCCCTGGCGGCCCCCCATCTAACATGGCGTCATGCATGGCTCCGCTCTGAATACACGGCCACATACTTTGCCTTTCAGAAGATGAGCGCGGTAAAGAGATGGAATCGATGCGTTCGCTCTCACAACCCTGGCCCTCTTCAAACACTACAACCCCGCCCTGCTTTCCAGTGCCAGTCTCTCACATCCCCGACTGTTTGCCCAGCGTTAATAGTTAACCACAGCCCATAAACATTGTGCATCCCGAGTGTCACCTGATCGATGCGTCCCTCACAATGGCCTCTTTCTTTGGAGAAAATAAATTAAATGAGCTGAAAATAACAGGAGTCCTCTCAGCAGGGGCGCCAAAACAAAATTCCCTCATCAGGATGAAACGTCCTCCACATGATCGTCCCCCCCCCCCCCCCCCCCATGCTGCTGCTCAACATTATTTCCTCATCTATTTTTCATGCGGTTAAAAGGAGGAAGTCGTGGCTGGATTCAACCGCACAACATTTGCCCCGTGCAGAAGGACTCCAGGAGATGTGACCTGCAGTAACCTCTGTTGTGGAGCTGGGACTCCTCGGCCCGCCTTCTTGAAATACCTTCAGTTTAAGAATAGCGTGTGGACGCTGCTAAAAACAGCACTGCAGGGGGGGGGGTCACACATACATGTATGACCCTTACACAGAGAGAAAAGGAGGGGGTGCTTCATAGCTTCAGACCTGCTTTCATCAAGACTTTTGGAGCCTTTTTAATATAGATCCTACGGAGGCCGACAGGTGCAAACGGGCTGCAGCTTCAGAAAGGATGCAGATATAGAAACACAAATGTCCTCTTCAGCAACTCGACAACACATGCAGCATCTACAGAACATTCAGCAGCTTCAGCTTTGGTCGCCAAATGTTATTTTTCTGTCTGCAATTTTATTTTGGGCCAGTTATCAACGTGACCAACAGCCAGGGGTAACATATCTGCGGTGACATCAGAAGGAGTCATGTGATCACTTAAAATAAGACCAGAAAATCCTGATCGTCACCCAGCGCTCCGGTCCCAGCTGTGTGCGTCTCTCTTTAGTGTCCCCTGGTCCCCAGCTGTGTGCGTCTCTCTTAGTGTCCCCTGGTCCCCAGCTGTGTGCGTCTCTCTTTAGTGTCCCCTGGTCTCCAGCTGTGTGCGTCTCTCTTTAGTGTCCCCTGGTCCCCAGCTGTGTGCGTCTCTCTTTAGTGTCCCCTGGTCTCCAGCTGTGTGCGTCTCTCTTTAGTGTCCCCTGGTCTCCAGCTGTGTGCGTCTCTCTTTAGTGTCCCCTGGTCCCCAGCTGTGTGCGTCTCTCTTTAGTGTCCCCTGGTCTCCAGCTGTGTGCGTCTCTCTTTAGTGTCCCCTGGTCTCCAGCTGTGTGCGTCTCTCTTTAGTGTCCCCTGGTCTCTAGCTGTGTGCGTCTCTCTTTAGTGTCCCCTGGTCTCCAGCTGTGTGCGTCTCTCTTTAGTGTCCCCTGGTCTCCAGCTGTGTGCGTCTCTCTTTAGTGTCCCCTGGTCTCCAGCTGTGTGCGTCTCTCTTTAGTGTCCCCTGGTCTCCAGCTGTGTGCGTCTCTCTGTAGTGTCCCCTGGTCTCCTGCTGTGTGCGTGTCTCTTTAGTGTCCCCTGGTCTCCAGCTGTGTGCGTCTCTCTTTAGTGTCCCCTGGTCTCCAGCTGTGTGCGTCTCTCTTTAGTGTCCCCTGGTCTCCAGCTGTGTGCGTCTCTCTTTAGTGTCTCCTGGTCTCCAGCTGTGTGCGTCTCTCTTTAGTGTCCCCTGGTCTCCAGCTGTGTGCGTCTCTCTTTAGTGTCCCCTGGTCTCCAGCTGTGTGCGTCTCTCTTTAGTGTCCCCTGGTCTCCGTTGTGTTGGAGCTTCTTGCAGCGTTTGGTTTCTGCAGCTTTTAGTAAACTGCTCATGTTTCCTCTGCTGAATGTTCTCTAGATGCTGCATGTGTTGAAGAGCTGCTGCAGATGTTCCTGCATGAGTTCTGATTTGTGTTTCTAAATCTGCATCCTCTCTGAAGCTGCAGCACGTTCCTCCTGATGGAGGAGTTATTGAACGTTGAAGCAGCAGCCTAATGATGAAATAAAACAAAGAGAAATGTACAGTCTGTTTCTGTGTCCTCCTCACCCCGCAGTTTAAGCTCGAGACAGCAGAGCAGCGCCATAAAGATTGATGGTGTTGTTTTGCAGATGGAGGTAACTAGAGGTTAAGCTCACATCTGTTCTCTGTAACTCAATCTCTGTGGACGGGGCAGCAAGACGACGGGCTCCACTCACCCGACTGCAAACATTAATACCTCTCTTTCATTCACTCCTCTTATCTCCGTTCTTGGTTTGTTTGTATTATTGAGCCCCTCCCCCCCCAGCTCGTAAACTCTGTAATTACAAGGCGCTCAGTCCTGGACATTAACACACACACACACACACACACTTACCAGGAAGCCTGAAAAAAAAGGAAGAGCTTTGATAATAAAGGACTTGTTGGCCGGGGTTACTAGAGGGCAGGAGCTCCTCTCCCTGTGTGTGAAAGGAAGAGAGAGAATCATGTGGCTGGAGTGTGTCACCGCTCAGTGCTGAACGGGAGGCGGACTCTGCAGCTCCTGGACTCACAAGATCTGGTCCTCGATCAGGAGAAGAGTTGCTCCCACTTTTTTGGGGGGAACTAGCTGCCTAGTTCTGGGTAGATATGGATGAGGATTGCGCGCTGTCGGAGTGGGAGGCGGTGCTGGAGCTGGACGAGGCGCTGGCAGGCTGGTTGCTGCAGGGTCCGGCCAGAGGGGAGTGGGGTTGGGAGTGGGGGTGGGCTGCCTCGGACCTCCAGGACCCGGAGTGGGACACCGAGGAGATCCCTGCTGTGAGTCCAGCTCCATATGCTTAAAAGACAACAGGAGATAAGTGAAGGGAATGATGGGTTAGACTTCTGGGCAAACTAAAGTTAGAATACTAGAAAAAAAGGAGTGTGGAAGAAGAACTATAGTGAAGAGAGATTTATTAAAGGTTTGAACCTGTAAAGCAATCTGATTAAATAAATGCAGCATATTTTCAGTATATCAAGTTCAGTGTTTTACACTTTTAGTGATTTTTAAAGAGTCCTCTCCTGCTGATGTTCAGGTGTATATCAGTATGTAGAGTCTCTACTTTAAAGAGTCCTTTCCTGCTGATGTTCAGGTGTATATCAGTATGTAGAGTCTCTACTTTAAAGAGTCCTCTCCTGCTGATGTTCAGGTGTATATCAGTATGTAGAGTCTCTACTTTAAAGAGTCCTCTCCTGCTGATGTTCAGGTGTATATCAGTATGTAGTGTCTCTACTTTAAAGAGTCCTCTCCTGCTGATGTTCAGGTGTATATCAGTATGTAGTGTCTCTACTTTAAAGAGTCCTCTCCTGCTGATGTTCAGGTGTATATCAGTATGTAGTGTCTCTACTTTAAAGAGTCCTCTCCTACTGATGTTCAGGTGTATATCAGTATGTAGAGTCTCTACTTTAAAGAGTCCTCTCCTGCTGATGTTCAGGTGTATATCAGTATGTAGAGTCTCTACTTTAAAGAGTCCTCTCCTGCTGATGCTGGCTCTGTAGATAATCAGAAGACCCAGTGCAGAAAGGCTAATGTTTGACCGGGTTATTCAAACCACTATGCACCGTTCACTCCCCCCCGCCCCCTTGTTATCGCTCTCAGTCTTGGCAGCATGATCGATCTGCAGCGGGCTGACGTTCGGAAACTGCGCTTTGTTGTCCAGTGTCCTCAGTGATGCAGCCTTGAGGCCTAAGTCAGACCACAAACCTCTGCTTGCAATTCACCATACATGCATTTCAAGGGGGCCCGTTAAACCCCCCCACAGAGGAAGCCCCTATAGGAGTACAACCAACATCCCCTTCACACCTGTGGGTGGGTTTAACCTGCTCGCAGGAGAGAGCATGGAGTGTGTGTGTGTGTGTGTGTGTGTGTGTGTGTGTGTGTGTGTGTGTGTGTGTGTGTGTTTTCCTGACTCTGGCTGTCTCTGCAGGTGCTGAGCCCGACATACAAGCAGCGCAATGAGGACTTTAGGAAACTCTTCAAGCAGCTCCCCGACACAGAGAGACTCATTGTTGGTGAGTAGACCTTATTTGTGTGTGTGTGTGTGTGTGTGTGTGTGTGTGTGTGTGTGTGTGTGTGTGTGTGTGTGTGTGTGTGTGTGTGTGTGTGTGTGTGTGTGTGTGTGTGTGTGTGTGTGTGTGTGTGTGTGTGTGTGTGTGGTGTGTGTGTGTAATCTATGGAGGGAACAGACTGGGCGTACGGCAGAGTCCGTCAGTCTGCAGAGCAGAGAGGAGACACATAAACCAGAGACCTGACTCACAATATTCATAGTATTGCTCTTACAGTGGTCCTACATGGCCAAGTCGAATACTCCGTTCTGATTGGTCAACTTAGATATTCCAGAGGTCTGTTATTTTTCTGCTACCACACTGTTGCTAAGGAGAGCCGACTGTTGCTCAGGAGGATCAAGGGGACTGTGTGCAGTCATATCAATCCGCAGAAAGAAGTCCGGTCCATGTAAAAACCCTCAGAAAACACTGAATGTTGACTTATTATTGTATGTGTTTAATGTGTATTGTCTGCTTGTGCTACTTTATACTTCTGCTCCACTTTTAGAAGCCAATATTGTACTTTTAACTCCACTACATTAATTTGCTAGCTACTACTTACTTACTTTTTAGGTTGTATTATGAGCTAAAACCAAATGTAAATCAACTTTGATATATTTATAGGTTAAGATACGAAGCTATACATTTTATTAACGATACTTTTGTACGAAAACTTAAGATCTTGAACGATTTACTTGTAAAAAAGTACTTTTAAGATGTAGTGTTACTAGGGTTACTGCTGGTAATAGGTGTTCTTCCCTCATTATATCCCTGACTCAAACTCATTGGGTTTCAACCGATTCATTTCCGTGGTCTCATGTTGGGTTCCTGAGTGTTTGAGGTGTCTGTGTGTCTGTGGTCAGTAATAGAGAGAGAGTCTCCCTGATGCAGCAGCTGCACGTCTTGCTTGTTTGAAGTGAATTTGTCCGCCTTGTTGTTGTGGTTCTGGGTGTGAATCCTCACCTCTCCCCGCTGCAGATTACTCCTGTGCTCTGCAGCGGGACATCCTCCTGCAGGGGCGACTCTACCTCTCCGAGAACTGGATCTGTTTCTATAGCAACATCTTCCGCTGGGAAACACTGGTACGTCTCTTCACCACATCCCTACACTTTGAGCAGGGTCCTGTCTCACACTGTAACTGGGCGGGGTGTGTGTGTGTGTGGGTGTGTGTAGCTGACGGTGCGGTTAAAGGACATCTGCTCGATGACGAAAGAGAAGACGGCCCGCCTCATTCCCAACGCCATCCAGGTCTGCACGGACACCGAGAAGGTAAGCAGAATAAATCCTACAGTCCCTGAGACGAGCCTGAGAGCTGAAGTCTCGTTGATATCTCGACCAGATGTGAGATAGAAAACTTGAAGTATTGCCACGTTTATTCGCTTTATTTCTAGTCAGAATGTGTCGTCCCTCTCGATACGAGACCTAATACCTTCAGGAGCAACAGCGCAGTGAGATATAGGCTCTGCTTACATCTTCAGTGTCTGAAATCAAAGACTCTTTTCCTTTTCTTGATCTTGGATGAAACGGTTTTGTTAAGAAGCGAGCGGAACACTTTCTGGATTATTCTGAAGCACAACACGTCCTGACCCTGGTGGAATATAGGTCAAACTGAGATCTGAGATACCAGATCTGATGTCCCTGAAGAGCGTTTTCACTCCTTCTATTGGCTGATGTTTGCACTCATCACGGAGCAGCATGTTTTACACGGCTGCAGACATTTCTCACGCGTTATCTTTGAGGGTATTAGTTTGACGACGTGATGATATGTAGTGTTAAATAATATAACATATGATCTTTCCTCTCACATTCGATAAGGAAGGTCTGCCTTTGCATTAGCCAAACAAAGCAGTTACTTGATATTTTTGGAAATTTGTTGGTAATAACCATTTCTTTTTCCACAGCACTTTTTCACCTCGTTCGGCGCCAGGGACCGGACGTACATGATGATGTTCAGGCTGTGGCAGAACGCGCTGCTGGACAAGGTGAGCGTCTGACGATCAGCTGATCTCTCTCTGTGGCGTCTCTCTCTCTAACCTCACGCGCTCTGATCCTGCAGCCGCTCTGCCCCAAAGAGCTCTGGCACTTTGTCCATCAGTGCTACGGGAACGAGCTCGGGCTGACCAGCGACGACGAGGACTACGTTCCCCCCGACGACGACTTCAACACCATGGGGTGAGTCTGACGGACGGTCGGCGTTACGCCAGAGTCACACTGAGTGTACTGAGTGTGTGTGGGTCTTCAGGTTCAGCGAGGAGATTCCCAACGAGGAGAACGAGATCAACAACGACAACATGTCCAAGAGCAGCGCCGAGGCCAAGCCTGAGGGCAGCCCACCCGCCCTGCATAAGAAGGTCCTGCCACACCTCAGCCTCCCCAGCAACCACGAGTCACCCATCACAGTGAGTCTCACACACCCAAACACACACTCACACACACACACACACTGGCTAGCAGCACCCCTTTTCCCCCTCTGTTTAAAACCAGAGCCCAGTCTGCTCTCATTGGTTAGCTGGCCGGTGCTGTTGGGATTCGTCAACCGCTTCGAGATGTCCCGTTCCTTAGCCTATCAGGGCGAGAGGCCTATCTGAACAGTGAAGCATGGAGTCGTGTCCCAGTGGAGACACTCTATACTGGCTCTTTAAGTGTCTAGAGATAGAACCAGACCTCTACCAGACCTTTCCTCTCCATCACCCCTGACCCCCCTTGACCCTCTTGCTCCCCTCCCCAGTTCGAGCTCCCGGCAGAAGAGTTCGCGGACTGCCTCCCTGACGGAGAGCTGCTGGCTCTGCCTCTGCTGGTGGAGGAGAGGAGCAGCGACTCCAGCCGGCCTGGAGCTCCTGCTCCCTCTCCGTCTCTGGACTTCAACGACAACGAAGACCTCCCCACGGAGCTCAGCGACTCCTCGGAGACGCACGACGAGGGTAACTGCACCCAGAGGAGTTCAGATTTAGCTTTACTATCAGGAGTAGGACAACTACAATTATAATTCTACAAAATAAACATAATGTAACAAAATACAAATATAAATAATATTTAAACATAATCATTTTAATATAAAAATAATAATTATACAAAATAAATATCATGTAAAAAATATATACACATTTCCAAATATGTATAATAATAATAATAATACAAGAAATGTAAAAGCCTGTCATATTTGAGGTTAAATGAATTGAGTTAAAAGAAAAGTCTTAAATCCAAAAGCAAAAAGAAATGTAAAGTTGTAAATAATACAAATAATGGAATAAATGATTACAGCTACGGTTAAAAAGCATTTGCATTAATGTGAACACCTTTTCATTTTATTTTGTCTGGGACGCTCAGGTGAGGTCCAGGCGTTCCAGGAGGATCTGAACGGCCGGCAGCACATCAACGAGATCTACAAGTTCAGCGTGGACAAACTGTACGGCCTCCTCTTCACCGAGTCCGCGTTCATGGGCGACTTCATGGAGCAGCGGCGCTTCTCAGGTCCGTCTCACACCTGACCTCTCTGCAGGGAGGGATGTGGCGCACCCTGCAGGCGTGTTTAACTCCCTGTGTTGTTGTGCAGATGTGGTGTATCACCCGTGGAAGAAGGAGGATGCTGGGAATCAGACCAGAGAGATCATGTACACCATCTCTCTGTCCAACCCTCTGGCCCCGAAGACAGCCACCGTCACCGAGACTCAGGTAGGAGGCTCGGGAAGTAGTGGGACAGGAGAAGATCCTTTCCTTGAGTAAACAAATACTATAGTCTTAAAATACTCTATTATAAATTACATTCGTACATTTCAAAGTGTGTCTTCACTCTAAAAGTGTTGGCATCCAACTGTGGAGTAAGTACGGCTAACTGTACTACCAGCATCAAAAGTAGAAGTACTCATAACGTCACAGGGTATGAAATCAGGACCACCTGCAGAAGGAAGGCAGGTGTAATGTATAAACAAGAGGCTTTTGATCAATGAATGCCGATACAAAAAGCAGGAACCAGACCAGCTGTCAGTCCATCCAGGTCTTGGGGTAATGGGGACAGTAACACTGAGAGGTCAGGGGGAAAGTGTGTATTTGTTCTTACCAAAAAATGCCAACAAATATTCCTCAAGTGACGGGAAGCAGATTGTGCCGAAATAAAAGAGATGAGAGAGGGAAGGCCTCCTGGATCGCCTCCTTTAATGACCCCCTGGCTGCTGATAGGCCATCTGAGGGTGAGGGGATCCAATCAGCTGTCAGCCTGAGGTGCACAGGCAGCCGCATTGACAACAAAACAACAAACAAATAATCAGTAAAACCGTTTCTGATCCCAAATATCTTCTTCTCTTCTGAGGTCACGTTGTTCTGGTGTCTGACATAACACACTCCTCCCATAGCAGTCCATTAACACCCCCCCCCCTCTCTCTCTACAGACACTGTATAAAGCCAGTCAGGAGAGCGAGTGTTACATCATCGATGCCGAGGTCATCACGCATGACGTGCCGTACCACGACTACTTCTACACGCTAAACCGCTACATGCTAACCCGGGTGGCCAAGAACAAGTGCCGGCTACGGTGAGTCATACGTGTTCAGACACACCAGAATCAGAACCAGGTTTATTGCCAATGGTTGCTTTAATTTGATTTACTTTTGTGTTTGTAAAGTGCTGTGTGAATAAAGTTTGATTCGATCGCCTCAGGGTGTCGACGGAGCTGCGCTACAGGAAGCAGCCGTGGGGTTTGGTGAAGGGCTTCATCGAGAAGAACTTCTGGAGCGGGCTGGAAGAGAACTTCAGACATCTAGGTAAAACATTCAGTACCACGGGTCCTCTGAGAAAATACAGCATGAGGCGCTGACGTCACTTCTGGACAAAATTAAGCCCCGCCCCCTTTCAGGTGTAAATCCTGCATTAGTGTCTTCACGTCTTAAAGCTGCTGAGTCAGATATCACACCTCCAACAACAGATAGATCCAGAGCTCCGGTTCCTTTACTTCCTCTCCAGAAAAAAGGAGAGTAAAAGAAAGGATCAGAAATCTCAGTCTCAGTGTCAGCCTGCTGCCTGCCACTCGTCCCCCGCAGACCCACCGGACATCCATCCCCTATTTACTCTCCGTAAGCTGTCTCTAACGTCTGACCAGACATCTGACCCCATCTCCATATCTCTGGACTCAGTAAACCCTTTCTGACCCACAGAGAGATTGTTTTCTGGCAGCACTTTAACATTTTACGGGGGAAATCTGCATTTTGGTTTGAGGGCGCAAGCCCCCAGAGAGAGGAGCGGAGACTCTGATACTGGTTTAGACTAAAGCTTGATTATAGTACACACATATAGTCCTCCTGGCTGCCATTAAAGAGAGAGGAAATAATAACGGGGTTCGTTCTGCAGCAGAGACGCCAGGAGAATATCTCATTTAACGGACAGACTGTTTTGTTCTTCACATGTACATGTTCTAACTAGATGATGAATATTTTTAAACAAACCACGGTATAAACCTTGGCCTGGTGGTTCCAGGATCCAGGTTCCTCACTCATCATATTAAAACGTTTGGGACGGTTCTTAGGATGGCGCAACAGAACAACTTCTGGTTCAAGCGAGGAATTGTGAAATGAGTGATAGCGCCCTGAGTGTCCTCTCCCCCCCTCTCAGAGCTGGAGCTGTCCAAGCTGGAGGACCTCCTGACAGAGTCCCACCAGCTGTCTCCGAAGGCCAAGGCGACGAAGAACTCCACGGTGCGGCGGAAGAAGAGGCCGCTCCCTCACCTGCGCAGCCAACACCTGGACGAGGCGCTGAGTCCCGTCACCACGCCGACGGACGAGGAAGTGATTCAGAGGATCAAACAGGTGGCGGGGTCCACGCAGACCCGGCACCTGAGTCCGGAGCACCACCTGCCCGGAGGCCTGGCCCTGTACAGCGTCTCCAAACTGCTGCTCATCATCAGCTTTGTGTACGCAACACACACACACACACACACACACACACACACACACACACACACACACACACACACACACACACACGCACGCACGCACACACAGTCTACAACCAAAAGCACAGACTCAAAATAAGGCCCTGAGTGGCGCTCTAGAGCAGGAGGAGCATCAGGAGAATTCAAACCTCACCATTTCCATCCGGCTCTTTGGAGTTGTTGTCTGATTCACATTTTGTTACTTCAGTTCTGTTCTTGTCTCGTTGTTGGTGTCTTGAATGTAACTTCTCTCTCCTCTCCTCTCATCGCCATCCGTAGGATCTGTCTCAGGTACATCCTCTCATTGGCCGGGTTAATATGTTAGGAAGCAGAGTTTTACGTATAGATCTCAAAGGGCGGCGTTCCTGCTTAAAACGCGATCTGCAGTAGGGATATGTTCCCTTTACTCATGCATACTTTGGTTTGTAGACACCATGAGTATGTTTTTACAGTATTTACTCTCTTACGTCTGTATTCTCTTAGTTTGATCTTAAGATGGACTTTGTTGCGTCCCTTCACCTAGTTTTTAATTCTCAAAGCTGATTGGTTTATTTCTCGGTTGGACTTCAGTCTTTCGGTCCTTTTTCAATATTTTCTAAATATACTTTGTCTTCTTTCACTGTGTTTTGGTTTGACGTGCTTTTGTCAACGTCCCCTTACATGGTATCACTCTCCCATCGCAGATCATAGGTAGTATTCTGGTGTGTCTCTTTGGTTGTACCCCTGGTTTTTATTTTCCTCTTGCTAAATATGTCTCAGCTGATGATTATTGCATTCTTTCTAACTCATTATTTGCATTTTGATTTGGTTCCTCGTTAGTTTTCTTGTGGTTTAATTACAAACACTCTTTTAAATCAGTGATTATTAATAGGTTTTTGCCCCCGCCCCCCCCCCCCCCCCCTCAGTCTGGTGCTGCTGGTGTTCCTCAACATGATGCTCTTCTACAAGCTGTGGATGCTGGAGTACTCCACCCAGTCCCTCACAACGTGGCAAGGTCTGCGGCTGCACGAAAGGTACACACACACACACACACACACACACACACACACACACACACACATCTTTTTAAGTTTCACAACACTTTATTAAAGTACATTTACTCAAGTACTGTACTTTAATCGAGTATTCTGATCCATGCCACTAATTGCTTTTACTCCACTACATTGATCTGACAGCTTTAGTTGCTTTAAAGATTTAAATGATTAACTAAATCAAAATATAAATCAAGATTAATTATAATTATAGCTTAAGATATCCAGCAGCAGTATGTTAATAAGCTGCTCTTATACCAGCTTTCATAGACGCAATAATTCATCAATAGTCATAATTCTTTGAGTGCATGTTATCCTGAAATGATCTATTACGCATAATAATATGAACCTGAAAATAAGCATAATGGTATTAGCTCTGACAGACATTCAGTGGATATTGCTCACCCTTTTATAATACAAATAAAGTTCTCTATGCTTTTGGAGATGAAACTCAAAGGACTTATTTTTCCGCAAAATAGCTCACACACTGTTAAAGGTACACACTGACCGGCACCCATGTGGCCGTCGATGTGTGTGACAGGACAACATGGCACTTCTAAACCCTGCCCTGAATACCTCTGGGCTTAATGTAGCAATTCACCAAAGTGTTGTGTGTGTGTGTGTGTGTGTGTGTGTGTGTGTGTGTGTGTGTGTGTGTGTGTGTGTGTGTGTGTGTGTGTGTGTGTGTGTGTGTGTGTGTGTGTGTGTGTGTGTGTGTGTGTGTGTGTGTGTGTGTGTGTGTGTGTGTGTGTTCTCCAGTAAACTGCCTCAGACGCAGATGGAGTGGGCCCAGCTCCTGGAGGCGCAGCAGCGTTACCACGACTCGGAGCTGCAGAAGTGGAGGGAGATCATCAAGTCGTCGGTAGTGCTGCTGGACCAGGTACTCCACGAGACCTCTTCAGAACACTCCATCTGACCGGGCGATACACGATACGGTTCAATACGGTAGATAAGGGATGGTGTGCAGCGAGGCGGTCGTTATTGAAAGAAGAACACCATACGATACAATACTATCCTATTGGATTCAATTTGGAACGATCCGATTTGATACGATACGAAGAGATAATATGCGATACGTTACGGTACGCTTCGTAACGATACCATGTGATATGATAATATGTGTTACCATACAATCCGATACTTTCAGATATGCTACAATTGGATATAACTCTATATGATATGATTCGATAAGACACAGCTCGATACGAATCGATCCATTTGAATAGGATTTGGTACGGTAAGATAAGATACAATTTAGTTCCATGTGATTCAGAATGTTTCTATAATCACGTCAATACATACGATTAGAAATCAAAGGACACGATGCGATACGATTTGACTCGCTGTGGTGGTTGTAAACTCTGACTGCTGGACAAGAGAAAAAGGATTTGTGTATTCCTCTTAAAGGAAGTGAGGGAACCGTAACTGCTCAGATATGCTTCACAAAGAAGCTGACTGTAGTTTCTCCTCTTCTTCAGATGAAAGACTCCCTGCTGAACCTGCAGAGAGGCATCGGTTTGAGGGACTTCAGCTCCGAGGCTGAGGAGAAGAGAAGCCGATACCACTGACCAATACCAGCCGGGCCCTGAGGGCGTGCTGTGCAATATGCTGTAGGACCTGAGGACGGAGGGGGCGGGACCAACCGGGAGCTGGTCCAATAGAAACAAAGCGAGGATCAGTCGTCTCCAGCGCACAGGGGGAGGAAATCTCGGACAGGAGGTGCTCCTATCACACGCAGGAACTGAGGCGGCACCCAACTGAGGCATTGTGGGAAGGTCTTCTCTCCTGTGGGACAAACCGTTTTTACCTCTCTTATTTCCAAGTGCATCCTACTGTAAGCCATGAGGACCGGAGAGGAAGAGGGAAACTACTGCATGCATTTAGACAACATAGCTCCCCTCAGTCAGTGTCCATGTGGTCCAGTTCCAGTCTGTGTGTCAAACAAAAAGAAGAACAGAAGACCAAGGATGACCTTTCGAGTCCTAGCGGCTGTCTACGCTCTCTAGACTGTTCCAAACCAACCGTCGCCCTACAGGTCCTCGCTGCAGAATCCCTTCGTTAACCTCCATGTGATCAGGGGACAGTGTTTGTCCACAACCAAAAAGGAAGAGAAGGGTTGTGAGCTCAGCTTCTCCAGCAGTCCCTGTTGCCTTGTCTGAACCTGGCCAGTGAGTCTCCGTCGGGGCTGGTTCCCTGTCAGACTGTTGGAATATTTATAAAGACTGAGACCTAGAGCCAGTACTTTTAACACAACTCACATAATCAGTGCCCCAGTGTTAGGTACCTCTCATTATTCCTCCTCCTTCCAATGAAGCAGAATGTATTAGCCTGGACTAAGAGGCCAGACTTTGATCACCACTTATTCATTTTTCAAAAAAGGGGGGTGCTGCAGCAAGGCCAATAGGGAGGCCTGTGTTCCTACATGTTTTATTACTAAACTGTGACTATATCTCTTTGAAAATGTTTCAAATGCTATGAATATATTTGAAATATATAAGAATATTTCATTATTTAATATATATATATTTCAAAATATATAAACATTACCTATATTTATTGTTAATTTATGTACATACAGAAATTATCAGAGCTCTAGACCGGTTTAAGAATTTCTAACAAAAGTGTTTTCTTCTAAAAACGCATGCCAGATATGTCTGTGACATGTCCAGTGTGCAAGTATGATTCTGCATTTGCGCGGTTATAAGCGTGCACGTGTGAGTGTGTGATCGCGTGTGAGTATGTGCGTGCATGCGTGCGTGTGCGCACAAGTGTGTGCTGTAAAGTGTGACATTTTTACCATTCCACACGTGTGTGTTTCTTACTTTTGATTTTCTGGCTCCTGCGGCCAGGCTGCCTTTTTTAATGCCTAATGCGTTTGGATGTCGCCTTGCATCAGCCCCGCCAGGGAACAGTTTACAGTCCAAGAGTTTAGTTCCAAAATGACATATCCAACATTTGAACACCAAGTTACACCTACTTCAAAATGATTGACTGCTGAAAATATGAATTAATGTCAGTGTTTGACACACAGGAGCAGGAAGAAGGAGACACAATGGATCTAAATGTTGAGCTAAACTATTCTTCTCTTGGTAAGGATATATAACGTTTTGAGGTGAACGCTTCATTTGCCCTCTCTGACGTCTCTTTGCTGAGGAATACTTTTCAAAGGAATTTATAAACTTCACTTTGGCTCAAAGTGAGGGTAATGTTGAAACCACATTTATGCTAAATATGAAATTAGAGCCAGCTGCTAGTTAGCTTAGTAACCATTTCCTGTCCATACCTAAAGGACATTTTCTTCTGGCTCTACTGGCTAGCTGCTAGTTAGCTAGGCAGCATGCTTGCAAGCATATTTTCCTTTGTTTATGCTAAGCTAACCATTTAATGGCTAGCTGCTGGTTGGCTAAGCTGTATGCAAGCCTAGATATTAGCAGTGCGCTAGCAATGGGAAATCCATTATTGGTCCCACAGCGGGGAAAGATACAGCAAAAGTGGCATAGCAGGTAAAGAAATGGGCATGCTGTAACACAGAATAAGCAAACATGAATAATTCTGGCTTAGCTATTTCCCTTTTTCAATGCTAAGCAAACCAACAAATGACTTGCTGCTGGTTGGCTAAGCTGTATGCAAGCCTACATATTAGATAGATAGCTATTTCCCCCCTTTTTGGTAAATGTTTCAAGCTAAGCTAACCATAGCCTGGCTCTAGCTTCATATGGCCTTGTACATGACACTGGTTTCTTCCCATGACACTCTCAGCAAGAAAGTAAATAAGCATATTTCACCAAAAGTCAAATTACTTATAAAACACCGATACTATACTCTCCCTTCCCCCGGTTCAAGTGTCTGTCTTGGATGCAATGAAAGCATGAAAAATGAACTTTTGAACCAAAAGAAAGAAGTAGAAATGTACCTTCACAAATGATCATGTTGTGTTAAGTGAAGTATTTATCATGTATGTCATGTGTTATATTTACTGGGTTAGAGCATCTTTTAAGAGTTTGTCCACAGAGACCCCTAACAGCTGACATATTAGGGACGAAAGCACTTCCAAAAACAAGAAAGACTTCCGTGTTTAAAAAAGAAGAAGAAAAGAAAGCACTTTAAAGCCTTTTCAGGTAACGAATGAAAGAAAGACACAGCAGCGGTTTAGTGTGGAGGGTTACTGCGGTGCGTTTGACTTCATTTGACAATCACAACTTCCAAACTCATTAGAAAAAGCTGGATTTAGTTTCTGTTCACCAATTACTTCTACAAACATATAGTGTGAAGCCCTTTCACATCCAAAAAGTTCAACGTAGGACTGACACACTCTCCTGTCTGTATCAGGGCGAGAGGGAGTGATGTGTGTGAGGGAGTAGTATCTTTACTGTGTGCCTGACTGACGTATTGAGAACAGCTTCAGGACCGGACCCCTGCTGTGTGTGTGTGCATATTTTACTCTTGAAGAAAGGCGCTGATGGGAGCCTTGAGACCTGAATGTGAGAGGGTGGAGGTGCTTTCTGTTGTATAGAAATCACTTTCACCACCCTGAACGATTACTGTGAAGTAATGCTTCATGCGTGTGATGCTCCCGAGATGTCACGGACGTGAAAGCGTGATCGAAATGCTTTAAAGTGTTTGTTTTTGATGAAATGGATTTAGTTTTTCTTTTCAAAAATGCTTGAATTTCATTTTTCTGTTTTTAAAAATGACGTTCTCATTCTGTGTTGAACGACACATTGTAAACGCTTGATTCAGTTGGTTGTTCTCCCTTGTTTTATTGACCGGAGTTTCATCTCGGGACACTGAATGTGATTTAAGTGTGAAGGCTGAGCGGCACTTTTAATATAACTGCTGTAAAACTGCACGTCCTCCTCAATCCAAATTAGATTTCCACTGCAGCCTCGCAGCGGGGATCAATTTCATTTCACCAATCTCCACAATTATGCAAATCACATAATGTCACCATCCCCCTTCAAAAGCTCCTATTGGTTTCCAACGTTAAATAATCCAAGCCTCGACCTCCCACAGGTGCCACCAGTCAGGTGCAGGTTGCTTGTTTAATCTCCTCCACATGACTGTATGAAGACTATCGCTGCACAGCTGGGTGCCACCGTTTTAAAACACTAACGAAGGATGACTTTATTAATGGGCATTTTCCTTGCAATGGGTGCAACACACACATCCCAGCTCACAGCCTCGGTTCACACGGTAGTAATCACACACACCCTGCTGAACACGATCAAACTCATAGCGAATGCTCTTCTTCGAGTGGTAAAATGTGGAGTTCTGTTCAAATCTCTTCTGTATGTTTGGGTTTTTTTGGAAATGTTTTAATCTCTAGAGAGACTTTTAGTGAAATTTCTACTTGAGATGAATATACTGTAAGTATATGTTGTGTATATCTGCAGTGCGCGCACAGACACACACACACTGACAGAAGAATCCAGCCTGCGCTGCGCGTAGGTTTTGACTTGCCGATGACTTTGCCTCATGTAGACTGAAGATAAAGTGGCTTTCTGGTTCATGTGAAGTAGAGACTGGAAGAATAAAAAGAGATATAATAAACACACAGTGTCGCTGTTTCTGGAGGCTTTATCTAAAAAGAGTTCCGACGGAAATACAGAGCGAACACTAAAGCATGGAGACATGTCCCAGTAGAGACACTCAATACTGATATACACCTGAACATCAGCAGGAGAGGACTCTTTAAAGTAGAGACACTACATACTGATATACACCTGAACATCAGCAGGAGAGGACTCTTTAAAGTAGAGACACTACATACTGATATACACCTGAACATCAGCAGGAGAGGACTCTTTAAAGTTGAGACTCTACATACTGATATACACCTGAACATCAGCAGGAGAGGACTCTTTAAAGTAGAGACACTACATACTGATATACACCTGAAGATCAGCAGGAGAGGACTCTTTAAAGTAGAGACACTACATACTGATATACACCTGAACATCAGCAGGAGAGGACTCTTTAAAGTAGAGACACTACATACTGATATACACCTGAACATCAGCAGGAGAGGACTCTTTAAAGTAGAGACACTACATACTGATATACACCTGAACATCAACAGGAGAGGACTCTTTAAAGTAGAGACTCTACATACTGATATACACCTGAAGATCAGCAGGAGAGGACTCTTTAAAGTAGAGACTCTACATACTGATATACACCTGAAGATCAGCAGGAGAGGACTCTTTAAAGTAGAGGCACTGACCTCAGAAGACTGATGCATGAGCACCAAGATGAAATATTCATCTCTTTCCTGCACGCCTCAGATAAGAGACTCTCAAAATTGATGTGATGTCCACTACACTGACACATTGTTATTTTGGGAGCTTCACCTAAGGCACGTTTCTCATCCGCCCCCAGTATTCCTTTCTGTGTCCCCCGTGTCTTTGATTACTGCTATTAATCACATGAGTCCGATGCAGGTCATTGAGACACAAACACGTCGTGATATGTCCTCCCGCAGTCACTAACGGAGGATGCAGTGTAGCTGAGAGCGATCTCTGACAAAACTGTTTGTGTACTATGCAGATTTTTTTTCCAAAATGTTGGACTTTTTTCTAAAAATCTCGAAATTCTGTTTTTTTTCTCAAAATCTTTAAATGTTGACTTTTCAAGATTCAAAAGTTCTCGGCTCATATGTTCTTGTTCTTCTCCCAGCTCCTCTTAGCAGAGCATCTACACCACCAGACTCTACAGAGTTAATGAACATGACTTTTACTCAGAGTATTTTTACAATTTACTATTAATGCTTTTACTAAGGATCTGTTATTGAATCATGTCTCCATGATCTCTGCTTCTTGTTACTGCTGTGTTCTTCAGTGTGTTTCTGCATGGTGGCTTTCAGGATAATGAATCCCGGTGTTTTACAGCCTGGAATAAAAACCGTACCCTGAAGGAGTCCATTAGTCCCGGCCGAGATGGGTAAAATGGGTGAGGTCGTAATGAATCAAAGGGGGAGGGGACCGCGTCATGGCAGCCCCTCACGTCCAATGGAGGGTCGGATTGGATGTGCAGAGAGGGGGGAGGAGGCTACCCCCTTTCTCTCTTGAGGGGGGGCGGGGCTCTGTGTGTTTGACAGCTGCGAGATAGAAAATGTAAAGCGCATAGATGTCTGGGAAACCATGCTGCTCCGCACAGGGATCTGGATGCAGCATGGGCATTTATAGGCTGCAAATATCGTAAATCTGCAATAAAAATCAAGTGGAATCATTTGCTTTCTTTGCTGCATGTGAGGATTTTTAAGGACTATGCATCGTGCGTTCTCCTTCCCGGTGACCGTGGAGCGCAGCCGGACCAAGGAGCGCCTGGAGGCCAGTCTGTCCGGGCTGTGTGAGCTGGAGCTCCGCAAGCAGAGACAGGAGTGCCTGGTGCTGGGGGCGCTGGCTCTGGGAGACCCTCCTCTGCAGAGAGACCCTCTGCTGCAGAGAGACCCTCTGCAGGACTTCAGCAGCTGGGGGCAGGAGAACCTGACTCTCCGGCGGCAGCTGGTGAGAAGCCTTTCACTGTTTGGATTCCTGCAGACTCACACTTTATCGCCTTAGAGTTTCATTATAATAAAATAAAAAAGAATGAACATACTATTAAAAAACTGTAAAAAATACTATACAATCGGTATACAAATACAATGAAAATGCTATCAAAAATACTATCAAAATAATATAAATATACTTTGAAAATACATAAAAAATACAATGTAAATAGTATAAAAAATAAGATAAAAAATATGATCAATTAAAAATAAAAATTCAATAAAAATACAAATATAATGAAATCACTCTAAAAATGAAATGAAAATACAATCAAATTATTTATAAAATACTGCAAAAACATATAATGAAAATAAAATGAAAATAAAGAGCATTCATTTCAAAGATGCATACCTCTGTTCCCACTGTTGAGAATATCTTTCAGCTTGACCGTTGCATGGACTCTCAGGCTGTCCTGCCTCTTTTGTGTGGAGCTGACCTCTATCCGCAGGAAAAGTTACTTAACTTGATTAATAGCTGGTCTGTGTGAAACGTCTCGCGCTCCTGTCTGAGGGTATGGCTGTGGGGAAACCAGGGGGTGGAGCAGCCTCTGTTAGCAGCACACAGCGGCTCTTTAATGGCCCATTGTTCCCTCATCAGGGACTTCTGTAGCTTTTACTACTTAACAAGCTCCTGTGTGCACATCGTAAAGGAAGGAGTTACTCCCTCAGCTTGCGCGTGATGTTGCTGCTCAACATTTTGATATCATAATTATCTTAGAGATGATTGATGACATGGCTTTTTTGGGTGGTAATATTCCCAGGATTACCACGATAAATACAACTTTACAGCATCCCCCAGAGAAAGTGTCCTGCAGCACTGAGCTCTGCATGATGTCACTTATGTTTTATTTCTTGTTTTTTCTGCTTCATTTTTGGCCGTGCTCCAGTGCATGCAGCCTGCAAGCTGTCCCAGCACTGCTACAAAAGGAAGCCATTATTAAAAAGGGGTGAAAAAGAAATTAAATCAGCCACCTCCTCTTCACACCTCCTCCTCCTCCTCCCAACAATAGGCGCATATGGAGCAGAATACTAATGACTCCTGTCGAGGCCCCACTGAGGAGGAGGTGGCTTTACGCGCTGCAGGGCGTCAGTCTGCATGATCCGGCACTGTGATTTATTTAGGCCCTAATGA
>NC_086366.1:1285926-1383426 GCF_036324505.1 Eleginops maclovinus
GTTCTGTCTCCTCTAGGTTTCTATGAGTCCAGTGAGGGTCAGTCTCCGAAAGGAAGGTGTTACTCTGAGCCCGCAGAGACCGGCTGCAGGACCAACGACCGGCCCAAGTCAGTGGGTAAGAAACCACGAGGTGCAGACTGACCCATCCTGTGTGAGCCCAGCAGAACCTCGTGTTTGTGTTTCGGTACGATATGCTTTTCCAATCAGAGCATTTTCTGTCCTCAGGAGACCCCCTGATGCTGAACGGAGACCTGGAAGTACCGGTCCCCCGCACCACGTTACCCCGCTCTTTCTCTGCCCCTTACCCGCCTCTGGAGGGCATCGCTGAGGAGTCCGCAGCCGGGGGGGCCTGGCAGTGGGATGCCTGGCAGGAGTACCAGGTCTCAGAAGAAGACTACCAGCAGGCCGTGAGGGTGGAGGGCTACATCCTGAGTCTCATCCAGCGCCACACCCTCGCAACGCGGCCCTGTCGGACTCGCACCACCCTGACCCCCGACCCCCAGTACTGCAGCTCCCTGCACAGGAGGACTCCTTCCTTTACCTCGGAGCAGCGCTTTCCTGACCCCCATCTGCAGCCCCATGTTGACCTTTCTAAGAGCCAGGGCTGGGGTTGTGACCTGCTGGAGGGGGAGGCCCCGTCTCTGGAGGAGGACTGCTATCTGGCTCTGCCCTACCCCCAGTCCAGACCACTCTCTCTGGCCGAGAGACTACCGTCACCTCTGCCCTCCATGGACCCCAACTGTGTTGCCGGGGCACGTGACCCTTATTGTGAGACCCCATCCCCCCAGCATTACTTATATCCTCACAAACACAGTTTAGTAAGTGTTCAGTTTATCCCCGGACAGGCGGGCCAGGCGGGCCAGACCTCCCCGAGACACTACACCCCAGAGCAGCACTCCAAAGGAAGAACCTCCAAGAAGAACCACAATGAGCGGCAGAAACCCAAGAAATCCAGCAGCAAAACCAGCAGGTCCCAGTCTGAAAACAGCCTGCTGGGCCAGCGGGTTTTGCCGGAGCGCCGGTACAGCACCACCGAGAGGCACCAAGGCAGAGCGGACCAGAACCGAGTACCTGGACCACAGGGGGGGGGCGGCAACGAAAGCCGGCGCTGGTGCTCCAACCTGGAGCTCAGCCAGGATGAAGGGGAGGAGGCGGCGGGGCTCAGACGGCCACCTCGGAAAGCTCGCCATTGTTCCCATTCCCACCAGCAGGACCTCCAGCAGAGGGCACCCCTCTGTCGGGGGGAGGGGGGCTACGCCGGCCCCGCAGAGTCCGAGTCCAGCATGAGCGAGGTTTACTCTCCGGTCTCCAGCTCCCTGTCCAGCGACTCGGATGATTGCGGGGGCCTCGTTTGGCCCCAACAGCTGCCGCCCCGCCTGGCCTCCACCTCCTCCTCTTCCTCTCCTTCGCCCAAGGCCTCCGCCAGCGCCCAACCAAAGGCCTTCGTCAAGATCAAAGCCTCCCACGCCCTCAAGAAGAAGATCCTCAGGTTCAGATCGGGGTCGCTCAAAGTCATGACCACCGTTTGAGGAGACACACACACACTCACAAACACACACACACACACACACACACACACACACACACACACACACACACACACACACACACACACACACACACACACACAGATGTACCTACCTCTAATGACAGGAAACTCTCGGCATTCTGAGCATCAGTATCCGAAGAGGCAAAGGAGGAAGGATAGAAGGAAAGGACTCATTGAAAGTACCTGGTGACTCACTGGGATCCCTTCTGTCTCTCTTACAGTTATTTATATCAACGTTAGCCAGGATGCTAATAAACATGAGACCGCTTGTTCCAAATCAACGGACAGAGAAGGAAGCCAGTAACACTACTGGGTTTCCGCTTTAAAAAGGCATCTGGTATAATTCACCCGGCCTTCAGACTCTAACAGGCATTTTCTTGCTCTAATTGCTGATAATTGGTGCGATGAAAACTCTGTGTTTTCTTCAACCCTGAGGGACTGAATCCACTGCCAGCTATTCGCCCTTTTAAGGTAGTTATAATAGATGTGTGGTCAATGACTCAGGGGTTCAAGTCTTGCTGAACTTAGAAAGAATTACATAAAAGTGTTTTCAGGCGATTGCTTTTCTCAGAAATATCATGGACTTAAAATGTGGTTCTAATCAGATTAAACCTTAGTGCTTATTCACAGAACATGTGTTATTGGCATTGTAAGGTTAGGCATCCGATTAATTCGATTAATCTGGACTGTACCACCTCTCTTTATTCACCCACCAATCCACAGGAAACATCGTTCTCTCCGGGAAGCTTCATGGAAATGAATGAGACCGATTCAAAATGGCATTACTAAAAGCATTTCTCCAGTGTGTGGTAAGACTTGTCCTGCATCCCACAGAAAAACATCCCTTTTGTTTGCAGGGGCCAATCAGCAGGTCTGAGGGACAGTAATGGGTCCAACAGAAGCCACGTACGGATACAGTGTGTATACGTGCACAGACTCATTGAAACACGGGGACGGTCGATGTACATATGTATGCTTTTGTATAAACCATCATGTGGCCTTGTTGGGAATGAATGTAGTTTGTAAATAAAGTGAACTTTGCTTTTAATTTTAACGCATTTTGTTGTTGCCAGTAGGTTGTGGGTTCGCTCCCAGCCCCTGCAGTCAACATGTGCATGTGTCCTTGGATCAGGGTTGAGGTTCCTTGGGCCAGATACTGAACCCTGAGTTGCTCCCGATGTCCAACGGCGTGTGAGTGTGTGTGAGTGTGAGCTTCCCGAGAGCATGTGGTGCTGCTCTGCATGAAGGGGGTGAAGAGACCTGATGAAGAGCTGTATAAGAACAGTCTGTTTAAAACTAAATCTCTCCTTTGTCTTAAGGGTCTGACACACTCAAACAGTGCGCCTTGATGCATGAATGTATATGCACAATGCACCCCTGAGCCACTGAAGAGCAGAATCTTAGAGAGCAGTTTCCTCTGGTGGGCATTACAGGTTACTGCTAGACAATGGGACGAGCTGTGTCTAAAAGGACTACAAGAACTATAAACACATACACATGAAATGTATTTCACTTGAAGTACTTCACACAAAAAGTAATCCAGGGATCAAACATTGTTTTAACATTCCTAATAGAAATGACATCCAAAGACATCCAATTGGAGCGAAAAACCAAACTGTTTTTATTGCATAACATCAACAGGAAAAACTGCAGATTGCAAAAATAGTTCCTTCATTACAAATTGTGATGCAGGCACTACAACATATGTATAGACATCAGCAAAACTCCTTCTCCAAAATTGGCTGAGAGAAACTGCAGGGTTGGTGTTTCCACATCTTTAAATTCTGCTCCTCACGCTGAGATGACCCGTGTGTTTCAGGCAGCGGCATAAATAACACTATAACATGAATGTAAAGCAGGAGCATTTTAAAGAATCATATTCTCATCAAGACGAGAAAATAAAGAGTTCAATATGGAAATGTAATTTCTTTTTTGTAGTTGCAATTATACTTTTCTAAATGGTCAAATTATTTATGGAATGAGAAGTCCTTTCAAAATAAAAGTCCTTGTTTGGTATACGACAATACCTTGGGAATTACTGGAGAGGAAGTGCTGACACCTGGGCCAGGTAAAGATTGGGAATTTAGCAGTCAGTGTCCACATCTGACTTCTTCCATTCAAATAAATACTGTTAACTATTTATTGTAAAATAATGTGAATGTGTAATGAAATCATCTTTAAAATGTATGGCTAACGAGAAGACAGATCTTAATCTAGACAAAAACAATTCTGAGAAAATGAGAAAAATGCACAAAGGGTTCCTACCGTCCCCAGTCTCCCCTACTCTTGGTCATGGGTATAAAACACCTTTGTCAGAGTAGAAATCCACATATCAAAGGGAAAACAACCTCAGATCCTAGTTGTGTCCTTCCCATTGGAGGAGCTCTTGGTGTCGTTGTTGGTGATGCTCATCCTGGTCGCCGGGTCCTCGCTGACGAAGTGCAGCATGTTGCGCAGCGAGCGGTTCATGCTGTCTTTGAACCCCCGGCCCAGGCACACGTAGAGCAGCGGGTTGAGGCAGCTGTTGAAGTAGGCCAGGCACAGCACTAACACCTGCGCCAGGTACAGGTTGGGACTGTGAGGGGAGTTACGCGGGGTCATCAGCACGATGAAATCCAGGATGTGCAGCGGTAGCCAGCACAGGAAGAAGCTCAGCACCACCACCACGATGACCCTCAGCGTCCGCCTGGACCGGGTCCGACCCCGAGACAACCCGCTCTCCGCCCGGCTGTAAACCACCAGGTGACAGGCCACGATCACTAGGAAAGGGAGCAGGAATCCAGCCAGGAAGCGGTAGGAGCTGACGAGCCTGGAGCTGAGGTGAGAATACACCGTGACACACTCTCGCTTCTCCTCACCCGCCTCGATCTGCTTGGTGTAGACAAACTGGGGGATGCTGCCGATCAGGGCCAGGACCCAAACAGCCACACAGCCCAAAGCAGCCTGCTTGGGCCGCCTTTTGTTCTGACACCACACAGGTCTGTTGACCAGCATCCAGCGGTCCACGCTGATCAGAACCAGCTGCAGGACGCTGCAGTGCATCACCAGGTAAAACACGCCTTTCACCAACGTGCAGGCCAGGGATCCGAAGTGCCAGTGGTCGTCGTGGGCCAGAGGCACCATGAGCAGGGGCAGCGAGAGGCAGCACAGGAGGTCCGCCAGCGCCAGGTTGAGGAACCAGAGGGAGGTGACGGAGCGGGGCATGCAGAAGCCCGTCACCCACACCACCACAGCGTTCCCAGGGACACCCAGCAGGACCACCAGGCTGTAGAAGACCAGAGCCGCGATCTGGATCGGTTGCATCTCAGGCGTCATAGTGTCAGGGAACTCAGGCAGGGAGTAGTTGACATCAATTGAATAGTTACTGCCATATTCATAATCCATGGAATCCATGGCTGGGTAGATCTGGGGATGAGAAAACAGTTTTTATAGATGGAAATCAGATATTCAAATCTGGCCTTCTCGTTTCTGTGTATTTTATGCTTCAGAAAGAGAAAATGATTCAGCTCTAACACGTTTGTTTGATGCTTAAATTAACACAACAAACAAATAGACAACAACTATTTTCTTTGGTGTTACAAAATAGCAAACAAATATGAACCTTAAGAATCAGGCGGTACTGTGTGAGGCTTTAGGTCACAACAGATCATCAGACTTTAAGCTGATCTAAACTCAATCGTATCTATTTAGAAAACAGTCGCGTTTAAAACTTCAAAACTGATTTTTCTGATATTTGAACTTACCGTGTTCTTGGCCCGCTGCACACACACTGCACTCAGGAAGCTAATAAAGCAGTTCTGCTTTTAAGTGTGTGTTATATCCTCCACCCTTCACACACACACACAAAAACACACACACACACACACACACACACACACACACACACACACACACACACACACACACACACACACACACACACACACACCCACACCATCACTTGCACAACATCCTGAAAAACAGAAGAAAGCCTAATTTAAAGAGAGAATATATTACACAAGGCCCTCTGGTTTATTTGTTCATGCTTCATTTATGTATTGCTGCAGCTGCTCGGTGGCCGACCCGTGCACACGCCCAGAAATTCTTCCATCAGGAGAAACGTGCTGCAGCTTCAGAAGCGAGGGAGATATAAAAACACAAATGTGGCAAAACATGTTTGCATCAAAACACAATGGCAGAAGTTGTGGGACTACTACACAAAAGGAAGACATTTATATCAGATTCAAAGGGAAGTAGGAATGGAAAGCACAGGAGGGACCAGAGCATCATGAGCAGGATGAGATTAGAGGAGACTCCAGAACTCCTCACTGCATCTTATTGGAAAACATACAACTGGATGGCAGACAACGGAACACGTTTTGTTTTGGTGCCCGAAATAATCAAAGGAAGAGACTCATTCTGGATCTGCACTGGAACAAAATCACATTAGGCTCATGGTGGATCTAAAAATCGATCCTCACTAGAAACACTGGGGAGGAGGTTATCAGGCGTATCTTCACATTTCTCAAAAACGCTGGACTGATGACAAGAATATCGTTTAAGGACTCCATCAATCAACCACAGGAGGCGACAATGCTCCAACTGGTTGCGAATCTCCATTAATCCGAAGAAGAACTCATGTTTGCATCCAAAATCAAATGCATGAGGCAAACATTAAACTGTCCGTCAAAGTTTGTTTCAACATATCATTTGCACATTTTGCATAAATATAATTTTGCAGTTTTTATTGTAAGTCGATTTTATCGGTTGCATTTACTATATTACTCCATGTAAATGTATATTGCATGTACTCCTGACCTCCTTCAGGAGTACACCCCCTCCCGCACCCTCCGCTCTTCCTCCGTTGGACTACTCTCCATCCCCATCTCTCGCCTCAGCACCATGGGTGATCGAGCTTTCAGCTGCTTGGCACCAGGAATCTGGAACTCCCTGCCACTACACATCCGACAATCTGATTCCATAACAACATTCAAAACCCACCTATTCCAACTGGCTCACTATAAACTGTACTACAACTTCCTACCCCGGCTGTCCACTGTTCTAACTCTCCCTATATTACCCTATGCCCTGTAAGGTGTCCTTGGGGGCTTTGAAAGGCGCCCCCCAAATAAAATGTATTATTATTATTATACATCTCAGAACCCCCCCAAAAAAGTCATGCATCACTGGGACAATATACTTTATTGTCAAATTCATAATAACCATTTTACGGTAACACACACACAACCACTTTTCCATATATACAAGGTATTTGTTACAAAACTACAATTCTCAATGGTGTCTACAACTGCTGTTCTGAAAGCAACCAGAGCTGCCTGCTTTAGCTTTTGCTTAATAATGGAATTTCCACAAGAAAAAAACCCTCCAGTGATTGTTGTAACGCTGTGGAATGAGTCAGTAACAGCCGCTCCCATAATGCATGATGATACATCCCACTAGAAGTAATGGTTTCCTGTATAGAAACCGGCAATCTCATCTTTAATTGCTCCACAGCAAAAATCAAAGTGGATCCCAACCCAACTGAAGCTAGAACCAAATAAACACCTTTACAAATCACCTGTGGGAAAGATGTGATAGAGGACGGGCTAAAGAGAAGACGTGATTATAAAATAGAACAAATGACATACGATGTCTTGCCATAACAGGATGTGCTCTTTTAGCCCTAAGACGTCAGGTAGCCCTTTAAAAATGTAGGAAATACCACAGGAAATGAAACTGGGTTAGCAAAAAAGACACCTTGTTGACTTCTGTCTGTCTAAAAAAGTGGACAGGCATGTCTGTACATAGAGCGAGTCCTGTTAGCATTGATATACAGTTCCACATGGACGTCAGAATAGGCGTGTAGCTGTTAATCAGGGTTAGACATCCATACATCTTTTTAAATACTGGGGGTTTTCCTCGTTGGCTTTTTAGTTCTGGTTTTATGACGCTGTTAAAGTCCCTCTCGCTGTGTTTCGTCACAGTTGTTGCTCAGACTGAACATCAGGATGTTTCCTCACTGCAGGTCCAGCTTCTCTGAGGTGAAGTCAGTTGAGGGCCGGAGCGCTGCTGGGGGGAAGAGTGGGGGTGTCATCTCTAAATGCATCCGACTGGAGGTCTGCAGAAAAGTAGAAAGAAACCATGTTTAAAGCCAGAGTATCATCGAGGTGCATCAGAATACAACCATTAATAAGTTATTTTCCTGTGCATAGAGGGGTGCAGGAATGAGTAGAACCGGGAAATTATTGAGCATTATATCACTTCCTGTCACCTGGTCTGGAGGTCAATGGTTTTCTGAATGTGTTTTTGGATGTTAGCCTGAAATAAGGTCTGTGGTTAAAATAAGCTGAAGAGATTTTGTCCGACGTCATAAAATACCCCACTGGAGGATTTAAAACAGGTTGCTAACAAGTGTCTAAATAATACGACTAAACGTCATCACGCCCAACGCCTTAGCGGTGGTGAGGTGAAGTCATGTGACCGTGCTGTAGTTCCTTTATAGCCCAACATTAGCCACCTTTAGCTTAGTGGGGGTGACGTGAAGTCATGTGACCGTGCTGTAGTTCCTTTACAGCCCAACATTAGCCGCCTTTAGCTTAGCAGTGGTGACGTGAAGTCATGTGACCGTGCTGTAGTTCCTTTACAGCCCAACATTAGCCGCCTTTAGCTTAGCAGTGGTGACGTGAAGTCATGTGACCGAGCTGTAGTTCCTTTATAGCCCAACATTAGCCGCCTTTAGCTTAGCAGTGGTGACGTGAAGTCATGTGACCGTGCTGTAGTTCCTTTATAGCCCAACATTAGCTTTTTATTTCAGAAATCATAAAGAGGTGTTGATGTGTGGAGTTTATCCTGTTGAACTGAACGTGTAAGTATTATAAACGTTTGTTTGACACAGACAACTCTTCAGTTTGTGTTAACCACAGACCTTATTTCAGAATAACAACCAAAAACTAATTACAAAAAATCACTGACTGCCAGACTAGGGGACAGGAACCCAAGAATAAAACAAGACACCCTGGAAATGCTGACTGTGTCATGATTTATACACTGCTAGTTATTTGGTTTCTGGTGTCCATGCAATGTCTGTTTCCGGTCAGGGTAGTCATATTCCCACCAAAATATTAGAGAAGTGAGATGGTATAAAAGCGCTGACTCACCGATGAGTGTCAAGCCTTGCTGCTGGTTCAGGATAACTGACGTCTCCTCTTCCTCCTCCTCTCCCCAGTCTGCGATGTTGGCGGGGGGGATGCACTGCTCCAGGAACAGGTCCTCCTCGTCCTCGTCCATGTCGGGGTTCTCCGGAGGCCATCGCAGCTCGCCGCTCTCCACCTCGCTGAGATCCGTCGGCTCCACCACGATGGAGGGCAGGCGCTCCTTGGCGCGGTCATGGTCCAGGTGGTTTAGGGTGGTCTCCGGGCCAGGAACCAGCTCCACAGGGTCAGGGAAGATCTGGAGGAGAAGCAGGGAATGTAGTGCCTCTACTGGGAAATATCTCCATGCTTTAATGTTCAAAAAGCTCTTTATTTTTCTCATGCTGCCTGTGCTGCAGCACCTCTGAAACACACCTGGAACGGTAATCTCTGGTCCTTTCTCTGCAGGTCTTCACAGTTTGGATCTCCGCTCAGCTCCTCCATGAATCTGCAGAAAATCACAATGAGACACAAACAGATGATCTTTTTCTGTTTATAAATCTGAATCTATAAAGTATGAAATCTGCATAATAAAAAGTGGCAGAGAAAGAAAATACACAAGCACTTAAATCAGTAAATCAGCAAGTAACTATTCTCTTTCCTTTCCAAACCTGAAGCGTCTGTGTTTATTTCCCCTTATTTTAGAAAGAAAGATGCCTGTCAAAACCTTTCCAACCAAATCACAACAAACTGTAGAAATGTGGCCATCTAAGTTTCTGTGTTTATAGTTTCCTGTTTTATTTGTACCTTTGTTTTCTCCTGGTGTCTTACTTCCTGTGTTTTCCCGCCTGTGTCTGATTGTCTCATTGCGTTTCACCTCCCCTCCCCAGCTGTGATTACCCTGGTGGTTTTTTGGTCTCGCTTTCCCTACACTGAGAAAACCGTGTAGTGTTCTCTGTGAGTACTGGATCTGGGTCCTGATCGATCGACTACATGTCCTGGATGTCCCTCCTCTGCCCTCCGGTGTCTTCTGAGTATTCCTGGTTTGTTCTAGCTTTTATAAAAATAAAGCTTGCTTATATTCTCATATCTGCCTCCACTGTTTTTATACTGCAGTTGCATCCTGCTACTGGAAACCTGAATGCTGACGACATGAAGAACTACAAAAATTAAACATGTCTCTCGTCTGTAAGCCTCCCCAGCAGAGGTCCGCATTTGGATGAAGTCACTCCATCCGGTTTTCTATGAAATAACATGATCATCCCTTCCCCTTCAGAGCAGTGCAATATAGGATTTGATCCCAAAATGGATTATGTCCTCTGCCGCTCATATTTTGTGTTCTCACAGATCTAATGCGCTGTTTTGGCTCGGTCAGTTATTACAAGCGCTAGAAGCCAAAGCTTTTAAACTCCTCTCTCCACGTCATCTCTCGGGAACTATTTGTTATATTGACATTAAAAACAGTCCATCCTCTCCTTGTCAGTACTAAATGTGATTGTGTTGTTTCATCGCATAACATCTAATTAAAGTGAACGAGGAATTAACATCCTTCTGACATCTCCAGCCGGCCAACAGGAGACCAACAGGTTCAAACAACGTACCAGTACACTTCCATCAGGAGGAACTCTGCAGCTTCAGAAAGGATGCAGACATAGAAACAAAAAGACGCACACAGCTGGAGACCAGGGGACACTAAGGAGAGACGCACACAGCTGGAGACCAGGGGACACTAAGGAGAGACGCACACAGCTGGAGACCAGGGGACACTAAAGAGAGACGCACACAGCTGGAGACCAGGGGACACTAAAGAGAGACGCACACAGCTGGAGACCAGGGGACACTAAAGAGAGACGCGAAAGCTGGACACTTCAATCGACTTTGTGTAACCGCACATTCAGTCAGTCAACGGTACGCTCTGGAGGAGACACAAACACTGTTTTACTGGCAGTTCAAACCTTGGTCTGTGTACACACACAGCCTCAATCTGTTTAAGGTCTCCAGAAAAGCCGCGGGGTATTAAGAGGGACTGAGGTTCTGCCTGAATCCCATCTTTATCCCTCTTTCCTTTCCTCTCTGCATCTGGGTGTCTGTCCATAAGTACCAATCATGGTTTGTTGTCATTCAAAGGCCTCGTCCAAATCTCGCTTACTCTAATGAATTTGGAAGACTCTAAGCAGCAGTGTTTCTAATTTTAGACCGTTTGTGGGCGGGGTACTTTGTGCTATTTGCTAACAGTCAGATGATTCATTAAAACAGGAAGATGTGACGCAATAAACTGCAAGAGACAGGCAAAAACACAGGCATGGTGGAAGGTTAAAAGAGTAAAGGAGACTGCTCAATATTCACAAAATGTGTAAATGTCTGAGTTTCTTTTCCTGAATTCACAATTTGTATCGCAAATAATATACCTTTTCTTCTTGTAAGTGTATGATTTAATCTTCGTAAATATATATAAATAACAGGGAACACGTGTTGGTTCTTAGCCTTTTTTACTGAGTGACGAGGTGACTGCTAAATATAAAAAAACACATCTTACTGAAAATGAATTCTAATATTAGTATGCTAACACACTTAGATGGTGGAATTAATTCACATTATGTGGCCTCGCTCCTTTCCCAGCTTCCTGTTCAAAAGCTTATATCTTAGTTCTCCCGGGTTAGCACTTCCTGTTAGCACTAGCAGCGTTACAAACAGAGATGTTATCAGAGGTGATTTTCAGCTCCTTTGAGGCGAATAGTTAGCTAGCTTACGTTAGCGACCTATCGTACAAGCTCTATAGCAGATTTTAAATAACTAGCTAGCTATGGCCAAGTTGGTGGCTCCAAATATTTACATTTAATTGAATATCCGACGGTTAGACGTAAACTGTCTTTGGCGATTAAAGGTTGATAAAGCTGGAGACGCTATGTAATTAGCACTTTTGCTCGTTCCGGAAGTACCAACACAAAATAAGGTGAATACCTGCAAAACATTAAAGCAGGGGTGTCTAAACTACGGCCTGGGGGCAAAATGCGGCCCATTGTCCATTTTGAATCGGCCCTCAGCTAATTTAAAAAGTATAATGGAATATGGCCCACACATGAAAGTTGTGCTTTCCTTATTGTACTTACTAAACACATATATTACACAGAAGTATTCATGAGTAAAAAGCCAACTTTTCAAATAAAATCAGTCGTTTAAATTTGAAAACCTTTTTCTAACAAATCTTGGTTGATAAAAAAAGCCCAATCACTCATTTGTATTTGTTATTAGTTCCCCTTTTATCAGCAGTCTGAGGCGTGTGTTTTAAGGAGCTCCAACACTAATGATGAAAACACAAAATGAATGACACCCTCTATAAACCTTTGATTTCTGATACGTGCATTTGATTGATTTCGATAACTTATCAATTAACTAACAAAAAATATACCTCACCTCTGCTGAGGGGCCCAGCCCTTCCTATGTTTCTCTTTATGTGGCCCTCGGTGGAAAAAGTTTGGACCCCCCTGCATTAAAGGGTCGGCATCATCATTTTGAGCCGGTTGGCAAGCCAACGTTAGCTTTTACCCAAAAGCAATTTGGCACCAGCCTCTGCACTTTAACATTTATGTAGTTCATTATTATTTGGTCATATGCTGATACACGCTTTAGCGCAGTAAATACGTTTGACTAAAGGATAAGTTCTCACTCTGCCTGAATATATTACGCAGATCTTACGCAGATTACGCAGAGTAAACATCCGTCTGAGCGAAGACGCCCCGTTCTAGTCTCAACAGGATCAGCTTTGGGAGGATGCTATCATTTCAGACCCACATGGTGTCGTGTGCAGCCCTACGATTCAATTTCACATTTTTTCCGGCTGCTGACAACTGTGTCACGCTAAGCTGTTTGTGTGCCACCTGGGACGGAAACTTTCTGCAGCTATTATTATGAAGAAGCTTAACCTCCATGTAATCCCCCTCGTGAACACCTGCAGCTCACTCGGTGGTTATTCATGCACCGATTCTGCACGCCACAGGTTCAAATGTGGATGCAAACACTATAAAAAAGGAACTTCTACTGAAATGATATCGAGGGGAAGATGTGGAGCTTAATAAACTGATGGAACTACATAGCATGTCTTTTCTGACCGTCTCATTTCAGTTTGACTGGACTCTTAACGTGGCTTTCTCTGACAGAGGTTGGCGATGTTCTGATAAATAAATATGATTAAAGGTTTCTTGCGACTCGCTGTTCTTATGGAATGAGAGAAATGACACAGAAGCCATTCTGAATTCCCAAAGATTTCCTGTTTTCTCACAACTAGTTTACACTTCTCACCAGAGCTGGATTGGTTTGTCCAGGATCAAGAACACTTCCCAACAGAAACCGTTAACTTTAATACGTGTTTCCCAGATAATGAATGAATTAAAGTGACGATTTAACGCAGCATGGATGAGAAGAACCTTAGAAGACATATGGACATCTACAGGTTGGGGGAGTAACGGATTATCTGCAACGGGATGAAAGAAAAAAAACAGTTACAAGAGTTTAAAGCTCCCCTATTAAACTCTTTCTCAGCGGTATATTCCAGGTCTCAGATATGAACAGAGCCTGTCTCTGATTGGCTGAAACACCAAACAGATCTTTGCAGCATCCCATAACCCCCTCTGTTTCAGTCGTGTTCCTAAAGTGCTAATTGTGTAGCTTTAAATGCTAATGAGCTGCTGCTGGCCACGCCCCTCTGAAAGCTGATTGGTTTAAAACAATGGTGCTCCGGGTGATAAGGTGTGTGTGTGTGTGTGTGTGTGTGTGTGTGTGTGTGTGTGTGTGTGTGTGTGTGTGTGTGTGTGTGTGTGTGTGTGTATGTGTATGTGTGTGTGTGTGGGGGGGGGTTACCTTAGTTGGTTATTGGCTAATAATAATGGTAGTACCAGTCAAAATAACACAGTGACATCACAAAGTGGCCAAAATCTGATCAGCTGATTCTCAGACAGGTTTTTATAGAGATCATCACAGAAAGAGAGGGGGGGTCTTTGTTCCTAAGAGTCTCGGAGTCTCTGAACACAGAGGGACACATTTAAAAGAGACATAAAGAAGTGGATTTTGCAGAAAAGGGGCTCTGTACCTTTAGCTCTCAGAGAAAAATCAACATTATGCTAACACCCCGGTCCCTAGCCAAGAATACTAAAGGGGAGACACGTCTCCAATAAGGTGGACTATCAGATGTCTCTGGAGCCGGCTGAATAAATATCAACTGATGCCAGCAGGCAGGAATAAGGACACAAAAGTACTTGCACCCCGAGGTGTGTGCTCAGCGAGGGGAGTGGAGAATGACAAACTGGGTCAAAGGTCTGCAAATATTTTCCTCAACACTCAGCTCTGCATCAAGAGTGGTGTAGCAGGTGTTTCATGTGAGCAGGAAAACCCCATAGTTCCTGATAACTGTGCACACACACACACACACACACACACACACACGCACGCACACACGCACGCGCACACACACACACACACACACACACACACACACACACACACACACACACACACACACACACACCTGAGCAGCCTCTTACCCCTCACTGGTAGTCAGGCAGACCTCCCCTCCATGTTGGCACAGCTCCACGGTGGTGAATCCTGACGGTTCCTCCACGATGAGCACCGGGGATAGTATGGGGGGTGCAGGAGGGGGTTGGCAGCTCCCACAGCCTCCCCCCTCTGCAGAGCCCTCAGACAGGCTTTTGGCCTCCAGGGCGAATCCTGGATTGTAGGAGGGATCGGTTCCGGAACCCCTCAGGTGTCCCGAGAGGATGTGTGTCCGTTTTGCCTTGGGTTTGGACAGCGGTGCGGAGATCACTCAATGAATCACCTGGAGAGAAAAGAACGAAGAGAGAAGTTGAACCACAGTGGTGTTATTTAACGAAGACTCAGATAGACGTAGAACGAGGGATCAGACCGAGATCAAAATAAAAGACGAGAAGCAACCCAGATTACAGTTACTGATCGAAGTGGTAGAATGAAATGAGACTTATGAAGAATGCCCACAACACACAGCACCGGTTTCACTCGTCCAGGTCGGAGCCGAGTCCGTCTGCTATATCCCAACATGCACTCCGAACTTCCTCCCTCATGTCTCTCTCAATATCCCTCCCTATCTCACCCCTCTGCCAGGCTTGGGATTAACGTCTCTTTCGATTACAGAGGCTGGGAGGGGGGGTGACGTCAGCCGGGCTGAACAGACCCCTCTGATGAGCTGCTATGCTGAGCATCTGTAAGGAAACACACAAATGGCACGCAGATGTTGGAGGAGCATAATGCGCCCACCGTGAGCGGGGAGACGTGTTCTGATGAGAGGGGCTTTCTACCTCCTGTGTTTCAGAGTGTGTGTGCCGCTCCATCAGTGGATTTAGATTTGGACGATTCATGGAATTAGCCCGGGATCAAGGGCTCAGGGGTGAGGGTGTGTGTGTGTGGCGGGGGGGGGGGGGGCTCCAACTCCTGCTAAACAGACAGAGCGTTGCAGCAGTATAATCCCCTCTGTGGCTAAATCCGGGAGTTATATATGGAACGAGGTGGAGACCAGTGCAACAGGAAGACTGTCCTCACTGCAGAAGGGGGGGGGGGGGGGGGGAGTTCAGTGAAGAGATGTTCACAGGATCAAACATTTTTGCAGATTCAAAGAGTCCTCTCCTGCTGATGTTCAGGTGTATATCAGTATGTAGTGTCTCTACTTTAAAGAGTCCTCTCCTACTGATGTTCAGGTGTATATCAGTATGTAGCGTCTCTACTTTAAAGAGTCCTCTCCTGCTGATGTTCAGGTGTATATCAGTATGTAGAGTCTCTACTTTAAAGAGTCCTCTCCTGCTGATGTTCAGGTGTATATCTGTATGTAGTGTCTCTACTTTAAAGAGTCCTCTCCTACTGATGTTCAGGTGTATATCAGTATGTAGCGTCTCTACTTTAAAGAGTCCTCTCCTGCTGATGTTCAGGTGTATATCAGTATGTAGCGTCTCTACTTTAAAGAGTCCTCTCCTGCTGATGTTCAGGTGTATATCAGTATGTAGTGTCTCTACTTTAAAGAGTCCTCTCCTGCTGATGTTCAGGTGTATATCAGTATGTAGAGTCTCTACTTTAAAGAGTCCTCTCCTGCTGATGTTCAGGTGTATATCAGTATGTAGTGTCTCTACTTTAAAGAGTCCTCTCCTGCTGATGTTCAGGTGTATATCAGTATGTAGTGTCTCTACTTTAAAGAGTCCTCTCCTGCTGATGTTCAGGTGTATATCAGTATGTAGTGTCTCTACTTTAAAGAGTCCTCTCCTGATGATGTTCAGGTGTATATCAGTATGTAGTGTCTCTACTTTAAAGAGTCCTCTCCTGCTGATGTTCAGGTGTATATCAGTATGTAGTGTCTCTACTTTAAAGAGTCCTCTCCTGATGATGTTCAGGTGTATATCAGTATGTAGTGTCTCTACTTTAAAGAGTCCTCTCCTGCTGATGTTCAGGTGTATATCAGTATGTAGAGTCTCTACTTTAAAGAGTCCTCTCCTGCTGATGTTCAGGTGTATATCAGTATGTAGAGTCTCTACTTTAAAGAGTCCTCTCCTGCTGATGTTCAGGTGTATATCAGTATGTAGAGTCTCTACTTTAAAGAGTCCTCTCCTGCTGATGTTCAGGTGTATATCAGTATGTAGAGTCTCTACTTTAAAGAGTCCTCTCCTGCTGATGTTGAGGTGTATATCAGTATGTAGCGTCTCTACTTTAAAGAGTCCTCTCCTGCTCTTTATGTTTCTCATACTGCCTGTGCTGCATCACCTGTTTTCACCCTCTGTCTGAAACCAGAGCCCAATCTGCTCTGATTGTTCAACTGTCTAGAGATGTAATGATAATAAATAGATTTGAGTAGTTTTGATACCAGGCTAACGTTCAGCACAACATATCATGTTCCTAAATCAATAAGTCATATTTAAATCAGTAAACAAATATTTTAAATATGAAGACATTTATTATTCGACAAATCAATGAGATGCATTTTAGATGAATAATATTTGAAATGAATAAAAAGCATTTTTGAATAAGACACATATTGTTTCCCCTGTAGTTTGTGATGTGATGCCATGTGCCGCCACAAGATGGCGATGATGCGCAGCTAATGATTCACATGTGATCAACTTCTCTCACTTCCTCTTCCCTCCTTCCGGATTCTCTTCCCTGTGACCCTGATGACTCACGTGGTCTCTTCCGGTGTCTGGAGTTACTTTCACTTTCTTTTACTTTTCACTGTTCCAGGTGAAGCAGAAGTGTTGCTCCCCGTTAAACTGTTGGTAAGTGACCGTTTCAGAGGGAAAGACTCTCAGCTGATCTCTGCTCTCAGACTCTCTCTCTGATGTGTTTATCGGTAACAGTTATATTAATATTGATAATAACAGCTGCTCTAACAGCATGCTAAACTGAAAATCTTCAGGATTGAGATGAGACAGACTGAAGGGTGTCTTTAGTGTGAGGACAAAACGTATTCTTCATAATTCAAACACAACTCCGTTTCATAAAGCAGTCTTCCCCTGCAGCCAGCGCCCTCATTTGCATATCAGCAGGATACATGGTCCCTGCTGTGGAACAATACAGGGTTCTGGTTCTGATCGGAGCTCACCTCAAAGTGAAAGGGGAATGGAAACACCTTAAAGATTCAGAGGCTGTGTAGTCAGAAAGGTGGTAGAAGTACTCAGGTCTTGTTCTTGAGTAAAGTAGAAGTACTCAGATCTTGTACTTGAGTAAAGTAGAAGTACTCAGATCTTGTACTTGAGTAAAAGTAGAAGTACTCAGGTCTTGTACTTGAGTAAAGTAGAAGTACTCAGATCTTGTACTTGAGTAAAGTAGAAGTACTCAGGTCTTGTACTTGAGTAAAGTAGAAGTACTCAGATCTTGTACTTGAGTAAAGTAGAAGTACTCAGATCTTGTACTTGAGTAAAGTAGAAGTACTCAGATCTTGTACTTGAGTAAAGTAGAAGTACTCAGATCTTGTACTTGAGTAAAGTAGAAGTACTCAGGTCTTGTACTTGAGTAAAGTAGAAGTACTCAGATATTGTACTTGAGTAAAGTAGAAGTACTCAGGTCTTGTACTTGAGTAAAGTAGAAGTACTCAGATCTTGTACTTGAGTAAAGTAGAAGTACTCAGGTCTTGTACTTGAGTAAAGTAGAAGTACTCAGATCTTGTACTTGAGTAAAGTAGAAGTACTCAGATCTTGTACTTGAGTAAAGTAGAAGTACTCAGGTGTTGTACTTGAGTAAAGTAGAAGTACTCAGGTGTTGTACTTGAGTAAAGTAGAAGTACTCAGATCTTGTACTTGAGTACAGTAGAAGTACTCAGATCTTGTACTTGAGTAAAGTAGAAGTACTCAGATCTTGTACTTGAGTAAAGTAGAAGTACTCAGGTCTTGTACTTGAGTAAAGTAGAAGTACTCAGATCTGGTACTTGAGTAAAGTAGAAGTACTCAGGTCTTGTTCTTGAGTAAAGTAGAAGTACTCAGGTCTTGTACTTGAGTACAGTAGAAGTACTCAGGTATTGTACTTGAGTAAAGTAGAAGTACTCAGATCTTGTACTTGAGTAAAGTAGAAGTACTCAGATCTTGTACTTGAGTAAAGTAGAAGTACTCAGGTCTTGTACTTGAGTAAAAGTAGAAGTACTCAGATCTTGTACTTGAGTAAAGTAGAAGTACTCAGGTCTTGTACTTGAGTAAAGTAGAAGTACTCAGATCTTGTTCTTGAGTAAAGTAGAAGTACTCAGGTCTTGTACTTGAGTAAAGTAGAAGTACTCAGGTCTTGTACTTGAGTAAAAGTAGAAGTACTCAGATCTTGTACTTGAGTAAAGTAGAAGTACTCAGATCTTGTACTTGAGTAAAGTAGAAGTACTCAGGTCTTGTACTTGAGTAAAGTAGAAGTACTCAGATCTTGTACTTGAGTAAAGTAGAAGTACTCAGATCTTGTACTTGAGTAAAGTAGAAGTACTCAGATCTTGTACTTGAGTAAAGTAGAAGTACTCAGATCTTGTTCTTGAGTAAAGTAGAAGTACTCAGATCTTGTACTTGAGTAAAGTAGAAGTACTCAGATCTTGTACTTGAGTAAAGTAGAAGTACTCAGATCTTGTACTTGAGTAAAGTAGAAGTACTCAGGTCTTGTTCTTGAGTAAAGTAGAAGTACCAGAGTGTAGGAATACTCTGTCACAGTGAAAGTATTCTAAATGTTCCTCCAGTGAAAGTAGAAAGTAGGTAGGAGTACCCATTAAGCCCATGCACCCTTTAAGCCCACTTTTAACTTTGATGTCAATTTACAAAAAAAGGAAAACATATATTTTGTCATCAATTATTTCATCCAATCAAATGGTTTGTTACTTCTATCACATTTTTTATTGCACACCAATCACATTTTCCATTGTTGAGTTAGCCCCGCCCAAAAGTATATAGGTTCGGGACCCCTGACAAGAAGACAGCCAAAAACTTTGGTGTTTTGGGACCTGTCAGAAATTATCAAATTTCATCAATTTTCAGCCACATCTTTGGTAAGTACATTAATATTATGTCAAATAAGAGGTAAATGTGCTAATTTTGATATACAGATATATAGTATTTTGCCGAATTATACCATTTCCCTTCAAATGGAAAGATGAGTTTTATGAGCTTGCAAACATAGCTAATCTCATGCTAATACCCCCTGCCATGTTAAAGCTACACTGCCACAAGAACTTAAGTTGTCAGCTACAAATATTAAGCGTTTTGTTATTCCTTTAACATTGATATTTAGATAAATACATCATAGATTGTTCTGTGGAGTTGATTAATTTCATAAATTAGCTTCTTTTACAGATGGGCTTAAATGGTACATCACATGAAAGTGCATGCAAACTACAGCGAGCACATGCTAATATTTAATGATAAAAACTTAATATTTCTGAATTTGTGCACAGCAGTAACTGCTGTAATGTTTGATTCAAACTATATTTAAGCTCCACGCATGTTTTTGTAAACATATCTTACATTTTGAAAAGAAAGCTTTGTCTTTTTTCAGCGCTCATCATGGCGGAACCATTTAAGCCCACCTCATGTATTTCAATAGAGAATTTCCTCTAGTACCAGTTAAATGCAGTTTTCTGTTCAAAATTGTTTAAAATAAACAGTGCAATGTGTGACTTTAAATTACTGATCTACTTTACTATATAGATACGCATAGATAGATAGATAGATGGAGATAGAGAGACAGACAGAGAGATATAGCCTATAGGTAGATAGATAGAATGTAAACTAACTTGGTGTGATTATGATTATAGATGTCTTTGTTTTCAGCAAGGAAATGTCAAAGAGAAAAAACTACAGCACATGTCCAAAGATGGTAGAGGCATGTCGCCTTTACCATGACGGAGCAATAAGGAATTTGTCTGTGCTTGCTAAACAATGTGGCGTGGACAGGAAATCTTTGAGGGAAAGAGTGACGGTCAAGGTCAGAGTTGAGGCTCATCAGGGACGGGAGACCTTCCTCAGTTCAGAAATAGAGAGGGACATTTCGGAGAGTCTTCAGGTAGGCTGTAAACATAGAACCTAGACTGTGAGGCTATAGTGCACAGAACAGGTTCAGTCCAACATGAAAGGACAACATTTACGTGATTTGATGTGATCTTAAAGTGTCTTACACTACTGTTTCTGTCCTGCAGGTCCTCTGTGACTGGGGTTGGGGCCTTACCCGTGCTGATCTTCTAGATCTTGTTGAGGAATACATTCTACATAATAATCTACAGAGTCCATTCACTAATGGAAGGCCAGGACGCAAATGGTTTAAACGTTTCATGCGAGATCATCCTGAGCTCACCATTCGCAAATCCGAACAGTTTGCTGTGGCTAGATGGGAGGCCTCAGCTAATGCTGATGTATTGAACCACTGGTACGAGCTTCTCAAAAGGGAAATGGATCTGGCTGGTGTCACATCAAAGCCTCAAAACATTTATAATGTCGACGAGACAGGGTTTGTGACCGATGCATCGCCAGGATACGTCTTGGCTCGAAGAGGTTCACAGAATGTGTACCAGAGTACAGGAGGAAGTGGTAGGGAGCAGGTAACCGTCTGTATCACTGGGAATGCTGCTGGCCTCATCCTGCCACCAATGATTGTGTACAAAGGTAAACATCTGTACAGCTCTTGGTGTGAAGGTGGACCTGACCGTGCACGCTTCGCAGTTACCGACCATGGCTGGATGGAAAAGGTTGTCTTTTTAGATTACTTCACAAATCTTTTCTTACCGGAATCTGCTCGGCTCTCAGATCCGACCTCACCTCGTCTCTTAATATTTGATGGCCATACCTCACATGTGTCCCTGAGTCTTGCAGTGAGGGCAAAAGAAAATAATGTAGTGCTACTTCGTCTCCCTTCTCACCTGACACACGATCTGCAGCCTTTGGACAAAGCTGTATTTGGAGAAGTGAAGAAGCAATGGAGAACAAAACTTCGTTGCCATGCAAGGGTCAGCAGGGACAAAATTAAGAAGGAGGACTTTCCTCAAAAACTGAAAGATGCGCTGGATGCTGGTTTAAAGTCAAAAAACATCATCAGTGGGTTCAAAAGTACAGGGATTTACCCATTAAACCCAAGGCGCGTACGCGAGGGGTTGAAGCCCAACACACCCTTCGCTGCAGAACATACTTCAAACCCGACTGAAGAACCTCCAACCATCCCACTGACCACAGCTGCAGATGTGCCTCCAGCTATGCCAGTACCTGTGCTTGCAGCATCTGTGAATGAAGTGACAACAATCAATCCTCCACGTTTAACAGTGGGTGATGAGACCGCTTCTCAGATCATCCTAAATGTTGAAATGTTGCCGGGCTCCAACATATTGAACATCACAAACATCGAAGTGTCTAGACACCAGACTCCATCCTCTAATCCCACCTCAATCACTGAAATAAAGGACTATTTCCTGAAACGCATCATGCCAAAAGAAAAAACTCCTGCCAACAAAAAAAAGAGAATCTCAAACATGAAATATGGAGAGTCTCTTACCTCAGAGCAGGCTTTAAACAGATTAAATGAAGCTGAAATAAAGAAACAGAACAAACAAAAACCAGAAAAGAAGAAAACAAAAGCAGCCAACCACAACAAGGAAGACGGTAAGACTAACGAGAACACTGACATCCATGATGTAGGCTTGGAAGTAGCCACTACAAGTGATGCAAACTTTGCAGTAAAGAGCGACATGTACTACGCCGTGATGTTTACTAAGCCTGCGGCATACTATATAGCACGCGTCCTGAACGAGTCTACCCCACCAGAAGGCGAGACTTCATACGTTATGAAGTTTCTTGACCGTGGCCCAAATAACACCTACCATCTCCCATCAAGGGATAAGGTTGAGGATGTTGAACAGAAGGCCATTCTTTGCAGAGCAAACCTGGAGGGAGCCGGCCCATTCTACCTGAGCAACCACATTGAGGTGGAGACTGCATACAAACAAAAAATTAAAATGATGAAATCTGCTCATTAAATTGCCTGAAACAAAAGAAAATTAAATGAAATGATTCATGTTCTGTGTTGATGTATACTGCACTGTTTGTCATGTTGAATGTCAGTTCAGATTATCTTTTACAACAAAGGATTTAAAAGGAAATTAAACTAAATTAACGGATTCATTGTTCTGTGTTGTGTACTGCACTGTTTGTCATCTAGGCCTACATCGTTTGTTCAGATCTTTTTCAAAAGAGATTTTAAAAACATTTCCACTGTCATTTATTAAATAAAAAGCTTTTCACTTTAAAAAAAAGCATTAAACAAGTTTATTTTATCAATAAATGATGTTGTGGGCTTATTTGGAACACACATGGGCTTAAATGGTACCACGGTACCAATTAAGCCCATGCCAGACTTTTGACTTTTTCCTTAACATTTGTTAATTATGTATTTTGAAATGTACATAAACTAAATAGTAAATCTTCAAATGAGAGGTAAATCTTGCCATATAACAAATTGTTTCAATTACAAATTATGTCTATATCTAGGAAAAATAGCTAAACTTAGATTTTGGTGGGCTTAATGGGTACTCTTACCCTACTCTCCTCTAAATGTACTTAAAGTAGAGACAGTAAAAGTAGTCATTGTCTGATTGGTCCATTTCAGAATAATATCTCTGATATGTTTTATAATGATTGATCATTAAAGTGTTCTCAGAGCTGGTAAAGGTGCAGCTAGTTTGAATGCTTTGTATACTGCAGGGTAGCTGCTGGATTTACTGCAGGTGAACTACAGTCTGATTTAAGGGATTATATTTACCATCAGTAATCCAGATCTGTGAAGTCACTAACGGTAAAGTAAAGTACAAGAACCTCTGAACTGTAGGACCTCTGGTCACAGCAGCTATAGTGTAGATCTGGCACAGCTGGCGTCCCAGGCTCCTCCAACAACGCAACATAATAATGATATGCAGTAAAAGACAGACATAAAATAAAATAGGGCTCATTATGTTTATATTATGTTGCGAGACCGATGTGGAAGTAATGCAGATGAAGAAAACTATTCATCAGAACACATTTCATTCAAAGTTGCAGAGGAATCCATATTTGAGAAATGAGATGAGACAGACTGTCAGTGTGAGGACAGTAAATCAACATGAAATCAAATAAGAATTTAAACGTTATAAAAGAATGTTTTTTGTAGTATTCTGTTATTGGAAATAAATATTGCCTAATGTTAATATTAAATGATTTGAATCACAATAAAATAGTATAATAAATACTAAGTTTTAAATGAAGACAATATTCTTCTAATAAAGCGTTCTGAAATCAACAGATGGTTTATTTATAGCTGTTCATCATTAAAATGACTTTGAGAATAATATACTTTTTAGGAGTCTTTATGCTGACTCGTGTTAACTGAGAGGAGACGCCATCTTTATCTGTGTCTGATATTAGAATCAGGATGCAGCACCAGATTCCTGGATCTGGACCTGAAGATGGTCCTAGACCTGAACCTGGACCTGGATCCAGCTGTGTGTCTATGAAGAGTGACAGGTCTATGGGGCAGCCTTTTAACTTTAAATGTAATAACATCAAATCAACACGACTGCAGCAACTAACCAAGAGGAATAAACCCATAAAAGATGAACACGAGAAGCATAGATATTATCCAAGAACCAAAGTCCAAGCTCAATTCTATAGTCATTTGTAATAAAGAGTTGTCTCAGTGGCGCCCTCGAACACACACCCCGACAATAAACAGGACAAACAATATACAACATTCAGGTTTGTTAGCTTTGGAGATCATTGTTGTGGTTCAAGTCTACACCTGCACTTAGGGAACGAACCGATCATTATGAAGGAGTGTTGTTGTGATGTTACTGAGAGGGCAGTTTGTTGGTACGGGAGCATCATTCTGTGGGAGGCAGGGTGTGATATGCTGTGGGGATCAACACATTACAGTTACTCTCTGGGTGTGCTTTAATAAGTTGTGACTCTAACAAATATATTTAGGGGTCAGCACACTGAGTCTCTGTGTGGGCCTGGGGCTGTGGGACTCATGTTGTGGGGGTCAGATCCTGTTGAGGCTCCAACAAGGTTCCTGTCAGCCTGAATATCTGAGAGGAGCAGCACTGAGGTGTCCTGTGGTGTAAAGCTGGTTGTAATGAATGAGCATGTTGTTGTGTTTGTGTGAAGGTGGGGGCTTTGCTATGGATCAGTGTGAGGGCCGAGAGGAGGGAGCCCCCCCCTCTGAAAGCTCTCTGTGTGGGGAACATGACAGCCAGACCAAAGCTCAGAGGTGAGATCTCCACCGGCCCATGACTCTTCTCCATGTCACAGCTCAGCACTCATTATTCACTCAAAGCTCTGTGTTGTGTTCCAGCCCAGAGCAGAGACCACGCTCTGCTGGACCTGGACCTGGACCTGGACCTGGACCTGGACCTGGACCTGGACCTGGACCTGGACCTGGACCTGGATCCAGTTGTGTCTCCATGAAGAGTGACAGGTCCATGGATCACCCTTATGACTTTAAATCTGGACCTCCTGCAGGTGGAAGGTGAGAATGTGAAAGTGTGTAACGTGATCAGCTTCTTTCTGAGGAGTTCAGAGGTTCTTCTCCCGGACGCTGGGACTTTGTTCTGTCCGCTCTTTGGTTCTTCTAACTCTAAATGTGTTTCCTGAGAAGGCTTACTGTCTCTGATGGTGTAGATTAATGCTGCTGTTTTATTCTTTTCTTATTGAGTCACTTTGAACCTTTTCACTTGGATTCTGGTACGGCAGCCTGGAGGTCCAAAACAGAAAAGGACTTGGTAACATTTTTAGGGCGGACATGTTTTCTGGTCCAGTCCAAAGGAAGGCAGGCTGGATCTTAGGGAGCTCAGACCCTCCTCTCTGTGAGGTCAGAGGGCAAAGCGTAACACATTTACATGAACATTACTCCTAGTGTAATAAACATGCTTAGTCTGCACAAAAGCTCACTGTTACCTGATACCTCCGGGATCTGGACCTGGATCTGGATCGGATCTAGATCTGGATCTGGACCCAGCCAAAAAAGGAGAAGGTGGAAGATGTTTCTTATTTACAGCTAAACAGTGAAAAGGGTCCAACATTTGAGGCAGAAAAAGAAATGCAGACGTTTTAAATAATTATTTGAAATTGAATGAAATCATTCATCATCTCTGGGAGGATATCAAGTGCTTCCTGATGAAAGGGTCCAAGTGAAGTCACAAGTCATTGTTAAAGTAAAGTTAAGTTACCAGCTGAAGTCGTGTGATGAGAGCTCAGAGCTCTGATTAGTATTCGTGTGTTCATATAATTAAGGACAGAGCAAACTGAGACATTTCTGTTGAGGATCAAGAACCCAGAGCCAGAAACCACCAGGAACCAGGGCTGCAGTCCACTGCTCCTTTATCTGTCCGGCTGGTGTTCAGTTATTCTTAAAGATCATTTCTGTGATATTGAGGGAAATCAACACCTGAAAAAGTGCTTCTGAACACTCAATCCTGGTGGGGCTGTTTGGAGACAGAGGTCCTCTTTTTATAGCCTGAGAGGAACTTCACCAAGCAGACTCCCTCTCTGCTCAGGAGGCTCAGACACTAACCGTTTCAGCTCGTGAGAATCTGTCCAGATCTGTTCTTCTCATTCTTTAAGCTGCTGTTTATTAATCTGTGTTTATTAGTACCAGGATCCAGCAGCAGAGACCAGGACCCAGCTGTGTGTCCATGAAGAGTAACTGTTCTATGCAGTCTCCTATGAACTTTAAAGCTGGACAAAGTGCTGAACAAAGGTAAGAATTTCAAACTGGACTCTGTTATTATCTGATGCTCTTTGAGAAGGCACCACAGATTGGTTCAAATCAGGCTCCAGATAATAATGTGTCTTTCTGTTCCTTTAAGATGCTCCACATTTCAATACAGGCCCACAACACAACATCCTGGTTCTCTGTGTTCCGATCTTCTTTCAAATGTTCTGATATTCCTTTCATTTTTCTTAAGTCTAAGTGTCTAATGATATCAAGGTGACCGTGATATTTTCCTGTTACAGTCATACAGATTATTTTTGATTCAACAGATCAATAACTGGGCGATGTGGGACGTCGCCTTTCACAGTACATGAAATGAATTTACTCTTCTTCAGACGAAGTCTTGTTGGCACATTCAGGTTTTACACTCGTGAACTGGGGCTGTAGCTCCTTCATGATAGACTGGACTTCAGGGGAATCTGGAAGACTTCAGACAAAGATCTTCTCAATGCTCCGGACTGGTTTCTAAGAGATAGATGGATGCCAGTTTGTGAGGTATGGACCCCCCACTCTACTCCAGAACCACAGCTGCAGGCCGGACAGTCATCAATTAATGTCTCAAGATCATTGTCCTTTACTTCAACTTACTGAGGAGCCCCCCTCTCAGAATCTTCTGGAAGGTCTGCAGTTAGCTTGAGTTCTTCCTCACTGAATATGCAGGTTGAGCTGTAGACCCTTCCTGCCCCTGGTGGCGTCTCCCTGAGCTGCCAGCTGTGTCTCCAGTCTACATCAATGTCTTCATGGTGGTCTCCAAGTCTGTCCCTCAGCGTCTCTGAACCAGACTTGTTGGTTTTGAGGAAGACCCTCCTTGACCCTCATCTGTGATGTGATCTTGTCTTTCAACATGGGACCCCCTCTCCCAGGTGAACCGGCCCATCTTGATCCGACCCATAGATTCCTCATTCGGATCCATCACCATCTGGATCTTTCAGCAGCTTCTGATGTGATGCTGAAGTCTCTGTGATGCCCAGCAATGTCTCTACTTCCAACATCCACAGTTACTCAGCCAGCTCTCCATCCCTGCCTCTGACAGAGCCCTAACGTCTCCGGACATCAGGTCCTCTTTCTCTTGTGGGACTCCTCAACCTGTTCCTCCCATTCAGCTCAAACACCATCAGCTGCTGGGAGGCTTCTGACAGTCGATGCTTTCAGGCCTTAGCAATGTGGCTGCTTTTATACCCCCCCCCCTCCAGCTGCTGAGCCACAGTGACCCTGTTATTCTGTCTTCATCTCAGGACTCCTTCAGTCAGCTGTGTGCAGATTAGAGTCTTCAGATGTTCTTAAACTTGATGTTTTCTCCACAGAGTTCTGCAGGAGTTCTCAGAGGTTCCCAGTGGTCAGTCTGCCCCGCAGCATCACACAGACCTGGACTCCATATTTATGGTGTGTACAAATATACATTTACTCTGAACTACAGATGAACTACCACTCAGGTCCTGACAGTGTCCATGCTGCTCTGTTTAGACCAGCAGGCCTTCAGACGGACACATGAACCACAGGTTGTCTTCTCTACATTAACTGTTCATCTCTCTGTTCCAGCTGCTGGAGGAGAACATCGCCACCTTTGTGAAGAACGAGCTGAAGAAGATCCAGAAGGCTCTGAGTTCAGATTACCCAGAAAGCTTAGAGAGTCAGAGGGAGGATGAGGAGGTGTTGGACGGTGAGGATGAAGAGCAGAGGAGGAGCAGCAGAGAGGCATTTCTGAACATCACACTGCACTTCCTGAGGAGCATGAAGCAGGAGGAGCTGGCTGAGCGTCTGCAGAGCAGTAAGAGCATCTAACACATTTACCATGATGGAGAGGAGACGGAGGAACATGGAGAAGTTTACATTTACACACTCTGCTGTTAGTATGCTGCACACATCTGCATCAGGGTGTCCTCTGAGGAGCTGATTCAAACTATACAGACACACTCACATGTTCAGATCCTCAGTTTCCTGCAGGATCCACTCACTGATCTCACTTGTTGTTTGTTCATTCAGGAACTCCTGATGCAGTGTGTCATAAACTCAAATCCAACCTGAAGGAGAAGTTCCAGTGTGTGTTTGAGGGCATTGCTAAAGCAGGAAACCCAACCCTTCTGAACCAGATCTACACAGAGCTCTACATCACAGAGGGGGGGGCTGCAGAGGTCAATGAGGAACATGAGGTCAGACTTATTGAAACAGCATCCAGGAAACCAGTCAGACCAGAAACCACCATCAGACAAGAAGAGCTCTTTAAAGCCTCACCTGGAAGAGATGCACCAATCAGAGCAGTGCTGACAAAGGGAGTGGCTGGCATTGGGAAAACAGTCCTAACTCAGAAGTTCACTCTGGACTGGGCTGAAGGCAAAGCCCACCAGGACATCCAGTTCACATTCCCATTCACCTTCAGAGAGCTGAATGTGCTGGGAGAGAACCAGTACAGCTTGGTGGGACTTGTTCATCACTTCTTCCCTGAAACCAGAGACGCAGGAATCTGCAGCTTTGATCAGTTCCCGGTTGTGTTCATCTTTGACGGTCTGGATGAGTGTCGACTTCCTCTGGACTTCCACAACACTGAGGTCCTGACTGATGTCACAGAGTCCACCTCAGTGGATGTGCTGCTGACAAACCTCATCAGGGGGACGCTGCTTCCCTCTGCTCGCCTCTGGATAACCACACGACCTGCAGCAGCCAATCAGATCCCTCCTCACTGTGTGGACATGGTGACAGAGGTCCGAGGGTTCACTGACCCCCAGAAGGAGGAGTACTTCAGGAAGAGGTTCAGAGATCAGGAGCAGGCCGGCACCATCATCTCCCACATCAAGACCTCACGAAGCCTCCACATCATGTGCCACATCCCAGTCTTCTGCTGGATCTCTGCTACAGTTCTGGAGGAGCTGCTGAAGACCAGAGAGGGAGGAGAGCTGCCCAAGACCCTGACTGAGATGTACATCCACTTCCTGGTGGTTCAGTCCAAAGTGAAGAACATCAAGTATGATGGAGGAGCTGAGACAGATCCACACTGGAGTCCAGAGAGCAGGGAGATGATGGAGTCTCTGGGAAAACTGGCTTTTGAGCAGCTGCAGAAAGGCCACCTGATCTTCTATGAGTCCGACCTGACAGAGTGTGGCATCGTATCAGAGCAGCCTCAGTGTACTCAGGAGTGTTCACACAGGTCTTTAGAGAGGAGAGAGGACTGTACCAGGACCAGGTGTTCTGCTTCGTCCATCTGAGCGTTCAGGAGTTTCTGGCTGCTCTTCATGTCCATCTGACCTTCATCACCTCTGGAGTCAACCTGCTGTCAGAAGAACCAACAACTTCCCAGAGGTCTGAAGTTAACCCTGAACTAACACATCTCTACCAGAGTGCTGTGGACCAGGCCTTACAGAGTCCAAACGGACACCTGGACTTGTTCCTCCGCTTCCTCCTGGGTCTTTCACTGCAGACCAATCAGAAACTCCTACGAGGCCTGCTGACACAGACAGGAAGTAGCTCAGAGACCAACCAGAAAACAGTCCAGTACATCAAGAAGAAGATTGAAGAGAGTCCCTCTGCAGAGAGGAGCATCAACCTGTTCCACTGTCTGAATGAACTGAATGATCGTTCTCTAGAGGAGCAGATCCAACAGTCCCTGAGATCAGGAAGTCTCTCCACAGATGATCTGTCTCCTGCTCAGTGGTCCGCTCTGGTCTTCATCTTACTGTCATCAGGAGAAGATCTGGACGTGTTTGACCTGAAGAAATACTCTGCTTCAGAGGAGGCTCTCCTGAGGCTGCTGCCAGTGGTCAAAGCCTCCAACAAAGCTCTGTACGTGAACACATAACTATCCAGGTTAAATGCAGCGTTATTCATTCAGTCTGTAAATGTTGCCTTCTGTATTTCTGATTCCTCTTCAGACTGAGTGACTGTAACCTGTCAAAGAGACGCTGTGCAGCTCTGTCCTCAGTCCTCAGCTCCCAGTCCTGTAGTCTGAGAGAGCTGGACCTGAGTCACAACGACCTGCAGGATTCAGAGTGGAGCTGCTGTCTGCTGGACTGGAGAGTCCTCACTGTGAACTGGAAACTCTCAGGTTGGTAAAAAGCTGTTTCAAAGTCATACACCTCTGAACTCTTACTTACATCAGATATGAATTAGTGAGAGGACATTTTGTGCAGTTGTTTTGAGGTTGAGTGGCTTTACAGAGAGAAGCTTTGAACCTCTGTCCCTGTAGCCTGAGAGATCTGGACGTGAGAATCAACGGCAGTTAAATACGAGTACTTAGGTCGCATTCACACCTAATAGTCCTCTTCTTTGGTGCACACCAGACAGGATTTATTACAGTTTCATTTTTCAGAAGGTTCAGTTTGGGTTCACACAGGCAAACCTAAAAGGGACTTTAAAGTGTAGACAAAAGTCATGTGCACAGAAATGCTGTTCAACAATTGGTCCGCCATTAAGCGTAAAAACGCAAATCCCTGCAATTTCTACCGTAGCTCCACCATGGAGCATCTGCAGGTTACTCATGCTGCTGTTAATCTGGAGAGCAGACCAACAGACTCCAGCGGACGGAGCATATGATCAGACAAAGTGCGTTATAACAAATAATGAGAACCGTGCCTGCAGTAAGGAGGATGTTCCCCGACGACAGGGGGCTCTGATCAGATGTACCACAGCCTTTTGCTGTACACAGGGGACCAGTGAGGTGAGCCGTCACAACAGCAAATATAGCCTAGCTGATGTTGAGTTGTTTGTATTCCCTGAATTAATGAATGAAAGCATGACCCTATGTGGACTCCACCAGATCTACGGGCTCACCATCGTGTTCAGGATATTGTGGAGGTCGTCGTACCAAATAAACCTGCCTGTAATATCGGGGGAGCTGCCACTGTTCTGCAGCGCGTCGCGCACTGCTGTGTGTTGTTGTGTGTTGTTGCGTGTTGTTGTGTGTTGTTGTTTGTTGTTGACAGAGCTTTTTACTTCAACATGACACTGTTCAACACTCCGGTTAAATCCATTCTGCTTCTTTCTTCCGCTAAAGATTTTGAAGACCTCCACGTTGTTGTGAGGCGTAAATGCTACGCTTCCTATGTTTCTGTGCGGACTGCGTTCACAGCAGCGATGAGACCCTGCAGAGTTCACTAGCAAGCGGTCCGACACCACCTCTTTCAGGCGGACCAGAGTCCGGTTGTTCAGTTCACATCAGAGGTCTCGGACTGCGTTCAGGGTTCCATTCAACCGCACTAAACCAGGCTGGTGTGAACGCGACCTTGGTCCCTCTCACGATCCTTTATAATAATATTTAATAATAATGTGTGTGTGTGTGTGTGTGTGTGTGTGTGTGTGTGTGTGTGTGTGTGTGTGTGTGTGTGTGTGTGTGTGTGTGTGTGTGTGTGTGTGTGTGTGTGTGTGTGTGTTCAGTCTCTCAGGCTGTCTGGTCTCAGAGGAAGGCTGTGCTTCTCTGGCTTCAGCTCTGAGCTCCAACCCCTCCCATCTGAGAGAGCTGGACCTGAGCTACAATCATCCAGGAGACTCAGGAGAGAAGCTGCTGTCTGCTGGACTGGAGGATCCACTCTGGAGACTGGAGACCCTCAGGTATGGACAGTGATGACAGTCATGGTGGATCTGAGTGAAGGTGTATGGAGTTGATCCTGACTGTGTCTCTTCCTGCAGGATGGACCATGGTGGACTGCAGAGGTTGAGACCTGGTCTGAGGAAGTGTGAGTGTGTTTTCAGTTTGCTTCATCTCATCTTGTTCAATCCTTCCTGTGAAGACCCTCACAGTGAACTTCTACTATGTAGTTTCTTATTCTACAATAAGAAGTATTAGGTCTGAGATCATTGATGGATCCACTACTGATGAAGTTCAGGTTGTTGGATATGAGACGTCAGTCTGACTTCCTGTCAGTGATTGTCAGTACAGAGGTTAATACCTGAACAGGTGATAACCTGCAGCTGTGTTCTCTCATCAGATGCCTGTGAGCTGGAGCTGGACCCAAACACAGCACACAGGAACCTCAGACTGTCTGACAACAACAGGAAGGTGACACGTGTGGAGGAGGAGCAGCCCTATCCTGATCATCCAGAGAGGTTTGACTGGTGGTCTCAGCTGATGTGTGGAGAAGCTCTGACTGGTCGCTGTTACTGGGAGGTCGAGTGGAGAGGAGAGGTTTCTCTATCAGTGACTTACAGAGGAATCAGGAGGAGGGAGACAGTGATGACTGTTTGTTTGGATGGAATGATCAGTCCTGGAGTCTGAGCTGCTCTGATGAGGGTTACTCTGTCAGGCACAAAAAGAGAAGAACACTCATATCCTCCTCCTCCTCCTCCTCCTCCTCCTCCTTCTCCTCCTCCTCCTCCTCTGGTAGAGTAGCAGTGTATGTGGATCATCCTGCTGGCTCTCTCTCCTTCTACAGAGTCTCCTCTGACTCACTGATCCACCTCCACACCTTCAGAACCACATTCACTGAACCTCTCTATGCTGGGTTTGGGTTCTGGTCTGGTTCTCTCAGTGTCTCTGGTTCCTCTGCAGGTCTGAGGGTCTCTCCTGTGGACAGAAACTGACTGCAGATCAGCTGCTGATTGTTTGGATTTGGTTTAACATTTTGAATAAAACTGTACTGTAATAAATGTAAAACTGTGATCTTTTTTCTGAGGCTGAGCGTGTCTTCATTGGTCTCTTTAATCTCTAATGGGTTGTTCACTGTGGAAACACCATGAGCCACGTCCCGTCAAGTCTGCTGGTTTATTCATGTCATGTTAGAACATCAGGTTCATTTTATGTGCTTCATGTTTAGTTCATCGTCTGTTAGATTTATGTTTAGTCAAGTTTTGTCCTGTCATTGCACTTCCTGTTTTATTTTGGTTCTTACCTCTCCCTGTCGTTTCAGATCCTTCCTGCCCTTGTGTGTCTTCCTGCCAGTGTGATTGTCCGCCCCTCCCTTGATTGTTGCCGCTTGTTTCCCATTACCTCTTGTATGTATAGTCCTCGTCTCCCTTTGTCTTGTGCCAGTTCGTCTTGTGTTGTCCAGAGAGCCTGTCATTCATGCCAAGATATCTCGTAGTTTGTGTCGTTAGTCGAGTTTATTTAGTTTACTGTTTGCTTTCCTGTGTTTTTCCCCTTAAGAGTGATCTTTGTTATACCCTGCCTTTTTTTTTTTTACTTTGAAGCTTCCTTGAGTCGTGCATTTGAGTCTAAGCGTCTAGGTCCCGTTCATAACACCATGAGTGAGGCCGTGTCAGAACTGAGTAAACGTATTTACTCATCCTCAGGTCCTTCCTCCGTGACGGATGAATAACTCAAACACACAGACGATTTATACCTCTGACATGTTCCTTCCTCCACACTAACCCCACTGCTCCACCTTCAGCTCCACATCAGTTATTATATTGAGTATTACATCCCAGATTAGTATCCCTTAAATATAAACCCACCCTCGGAATCAGGGATGAAGTAAATGGACTGATCTGAGGGTCTGGGTTTCAGTTCCCAGAGCCTCTCTCTGAGGGTCTTTCAAAATAAAAGCTCTCGCAAACTCCATATTATAGTTTATATGAACTATCTTGCTTACCGGATTTGTGTGACATAAATAATGGAGTCATTGGCCAAATAAAATACCTGATATTATTGTGAGATTTCACAGGACAGATTCCAAAGTCTAATCCTTCACCTCCTCCCTAATGCATGCACTGTTTAAATGTAGGACTTTAAGCCACCGTATTGTAGGCCAACACACACACACACACACACACACACACACACACACACACACACACACACACACACACACACACACACACACACACACACACACACACACACACACACACACACACACACACACACACTTACTCACACTTTCAGCCTCAGACAGCATTAATGGGATTACAGGGGTTCACCCAGTACTGAGGCTGAAACTGTGAGCCAGCAGAATATCAGCTTACACACACAAACACACACACACACACACACACACACACACACACACACACACACACACACACACACACACACACACACACACACACACACACACACACACACACACACACACACACACACACACACACAAACACACACACACACACACACACACACACACACACACACACACACACACACACACACACACACACACACACACACACACACACACACAAACATGTTGCAGCTGATAAAAGTTGAATTACTTTATATTTTGCTTTTATAAATTCGAAACTGCAAAGGAAGTACAGCTTTTAAATCAAATGTAGTCCAGAGCAGCATCGTATTCATTGTGTAGTGATCTTTCAAAAAGTAATAGTTCTTGTTATTAAAAATATTTGAACATTAATGATATTATTAATTTGACTCAACATTTATTCATTTAAAAAAGTATTCTTCTTTTATGTATTTTAATTTAAGGTTTTACATTGAAAATAATCAACAATATGTTTTTAAAACATATTTTCTTACATGAATTGTTCTATAACTTAAAGACAGAAACTGTGTACAAGTGTGATATGAATTCATGTGTTGTATTCATAGTAATAACGCATGTTTAATGGTGCAGGTGGACAGCAGCATGAGCCGCTTCACACGGCCTACATCTGTCAGTGTCAGATCAATAGAGATGATAGGAGAAGAAGAAGGGATGCTGCCGTCTGGTTGGCTGATCCTCCAGGCCCCGCCCCCTCAGTGGAGACATATAAATGACAGGGGAGACACCTCTCATCATCACATGTTGTTCTGTGTCCATCTTTACCCCGTTTTTACTGCAGCACAGGTTTAGAAAAACTCTCCTTTGAAAGTTTGTATCGGACCTTAAAGTAGCATCAGAGAACCCTGTTTTACGGAGTCTTTGAATGCACCGCTGAGGCAGTTTTCTGCAGGACTGTTTGGCTGCTCTGGATCATGATGGAGCTGAAGGACTTCTGTCTGACAGACGACTGTCGCTTCATCAGCACACAGTGGTGAGAAACCCAATGTTAAACTGTATTTCTTCACCTTCTTCTCATCCACTGAGAGGAACTTTGAGATATTCTTTAAAGGATTTGATTAATCTTTATTAAACCAGGAGGAAGTTTGTATCATGAAATAAAATGAAAATGTTTTAACAATTTAAATGAAAACAAAGAACAAATGACAGAATCAGAGAGGTGCCCTTTTTCTAGATATCAGCTTACACCAGTTCATAAATCTTTAAATGATTTAAGCAACTTTGAGTCGTAGAAAAGGAATATAGAAATATCATTTATTATTATCATTATTATTATCATTATTATTATTATTATTATTATCATTATTATTATTATTATCATTTATTATTATTATTATTATTATTATTATTATTATTATTATTATTATTATTATTATTATCATTTATCATTATTATTATTATTATTATTATTATTATTATTATCATTTATTATTATTATTATTATCATTATTATTATTATTATTATTATTATTATTATTATCATTATTATTATTATTATTATTATTATTATTATTATTATTATTATTATTATTATTATTATCATTATTATTATTATTATTATTATTATTATCATTTATTATTATTATTATTATTATTATTATTATTTATTATTATTATTATTATTATTATTATTATTATTTATTATTATTATTATTATTATTATTATTATTATTATCATTATTATTACTATTATTATTATTATTATTATTATTATTATTATTATTATTATCATTTATTATTATTATTATTATTATTATTATTATTATCATTATTAATAATAATATTAATAATGATATATCAGGAATTTCTTTCAGCAAATATTTAAGATTATTTTTAAAGAACAAATATTTATATATATATTTAAAAATCACAATAAGCAATAAATACAATAATCATCAGAAATGATTATGAAGACTGGATTTTTTAAAGTAGTAAATACAAATGAAATAAATACACTGACCTATAAAACCATACATTGCACACTAATAGATATAATAAAAAATATAAAATGTACTTTTACTTTTGTCCTTTGATTTGATACTTTGGTTTATTTTGATGCTAATACTTTTACTTCAGTTTTTCTGATTTTAACAAAGTCATTCTGGTTTTGTAAGTTAAAAAAGTGACATCTCGTTATTTAACTCACAGAAACATTTCTCCACAGCGCTCGTTGGGGACACAAATTTCCCCGTACACCTTTGACCTTTTGTAACTAAATAACTGAAGTGGAGTAGAAGTACACAGTAGCATGGAATGGAAGTACTCAAGTCTTTGTTCAAACATTGATCAAGAAATGAAGTGCTCAACATTTTGAGGACTTTCAGAATAAAAGTATTTTATTTTAAAATTCTTCATCTCTGTTTGATCTCACGCTTCCTCCTCAGCTTCTTGGACTGCTCCTCCTCCTCCTCTTCCTCCTTCTGCCTCACTGATGAAGCCCTGTCTCCGGCCTCCTTCCTCCTCTACTCCCCCCACAGCCCCTCTCTACGCCTGGACACCATGCCCTCTCTCAGCCCCTCTCACCGGGCTTCCTCCTCCTCTTCCTCCTCCTCTTCCTCCTCCTCCTCCTCCTCCCCCTCCTCCTCGTACTGCTGTGCAGCGCTGGAGCTCCACTCCTCTTCAGGGTTTACTTCCAGCAGTGGAGGCATGGAGGTGTCCGAGGCCTCAGTGTGTTTCTCAGTGTCGCAGACGGATTCCTTTTCGGCGCAGGTGAAGATCTCTATTTCATCTGAATCTCTTTGAACTCAAGACATCGAGAGACGCTAGAACACGCCGCACCTTCTTAAAGAGACGCTCAATTACGTTAAAGGTGCAGAAAAACTCAAGCAAAGACATAGAAAATCTCAAAATACCAACAAAGAGCCTGAAGGAGCTCAAAGAGACACAACACTGCCTTAGAGAGGCTAAAAAACAACACATTTACACAGATGACTAAAAGGAGAACACCCTCACATATGTTCACAAAGTGAGTAAAATAACCACAGTATCGAGGTAAAAGTCTGAACAGAGACTGAAAACAACCACAAAGAGACCAACGTTAAGAGCCAACACCTCAGACCAGCAGCTCAGGAGCTCAGGAGCTCAGGAGCCAGGAGCCAGGAGCTCAGGAGCCAGGAGCCAGGAGCCAGGAATGATCTTTAATAAGATCTAATTGTTAATATTTTTGTCATTGGGTTTTGTTTATAATATTATTACTTATTATTTTGAGATCAATTATAGGTAGGATTAGCTCAAGTCACATGGGTATGGGTGGTCAGCTGTTCACCTGTGTGAGGAAGAGCGGGTCGCTGTATTTTTTGTTGACCTTTCTAAACAAGTTACAATAACTTTACCATTTTTATTAAAGTGAGTTTTTGTGAAACGCAACAAAAGAAAGTTAGTTAATGAATTTAAACCAATTAGATATCTCTTGGCTCATACCAGACCAACACAGGGGGGGTTACAGGACCTTCAGATCTACAGGTTTTAGGATAATAGAATCATCCGGACAGAGGTACAACAGCTAATGCTATGCTAACCGAGAGCTAACAAAACATGGGCATATCATGCATCGTTAATTCTCCTCTGACTCCACACAATGGGCTTAAAGCTGTTTGCAGAGATGCAGATTTTGAGCGTTCATCTCTTGTCTGCAGGTGGACTCCATCCTGAGGGGGGACTACCTGACTCTGGGGGCCCCGGGGCCACGGAGGCTGTGCCTGGTTTGCGGGGACAGGGCCTCCGGGTTCCACTACGGCGTGGCGTCCTGCGAGGCGTGCAAGGCCTTCTTCAAGAGGAGCGTGCAAGGTGAGAGGATTAGATACCTCGTGGTGCATTGATCAGTGTGTGAAGCAGCGAGAACACACACCAGCTGCAGCAGCCTTCAGACCAGCGCAAGAGGAACTCATTGATTGGTGATTGATTAGTCGTGTCTGATCAATTCTTTAATCTGTGTGTGTGTTTAAACACATGCATGCGTGCAAAGAGGCGGTACAGATTAACGTCTATGACAACGTTGTTGAGGTCACTCTACAATCGCTTGTTAAAGTTATGATTAAAGCGTTGTGTTGTCAGCTGAGAGAGGATGTGACGTTGTTCGACTTCCTGTTTGTGTTTGCCTAGGTAACATTGACTACAGCTGCCCGGTGGCGAGCGAGTGCGAGATCACGAAGCGCCGCAGGAAGGCGTGTCAGGCGTGCCGCTTCCAGAAGTGTCTGCAGGCCGGCATGATGAGGGAGGGTACGTTCAGTTCCCATGAGCCTTTGCAGTGCTCTCAAGTTTTTGTTAGGAGTCACAGAGACACAGCAACTACAAAGAAACAGAAAAGGACTACAAAGAGACAGAAAAGGACTACAAAGAGACAGACAGAGACAGAAAAGGACTACAAAGAGACAGAAAAGGACTACAAAGAGACAGAAAAGGACTACAAAGAGACAGAAAAGGACTACAAAGAGACAGAAAAGGACTACAAAGAGACAGACAGAGACAGAAAAGGACTACAAAGAGACAGAAAAGGACTACAAAGAGACAGAAAATAGAGGGAAACTCTTTGCGGTTAAGAAAAGTTAGAGCTGATTTGCGTCATCATTCAGCTGCATGGATCCTGATTGGTCTCTTATCTGTAGAAGGTGTTTAAAGCATCCTGTAAAGCTGTGGAGGGAGGGAGGGAGGGAGGTAGAGAGGGAGTGAGGGAGTGAGGGAGAGAGAGAGAGAGAGAGAGAGCGACAGAGCTGAAAGGTAAACCCCCCCTCTGTGTTTCAGGAGTTCGGATGGACAGAGTGAGGGGAGGGCGTCAGAAATACAAAAGGCCGATGGAGAGCGGCGTCACTGTTTACTGCAAGGCCCCCAACAACCCCCCCGCCAGCAGCCGTGAGTTCATACCACATGGAGAACACCTGTAAAACCTGTTCCTTCAATAGAACCTGTTTCTTCATTAGAACCTGTTCCTTCAATAGAACCTGTTCCTTCATTAGAACCTGTTCCTTCATTAGAACCTGTTCCTTCATTAGAACCTGTTCCTTCAATAGAACCTGTTCCTTCATTAAAACCTGTTCCTTCATTAGAACCTGTTCCTTCATTAGAACCTGTTCCTTCAATAGAACCTGTTCTTTCATTAGACCCTGTTCCTTCATTAGACCCTGTTCCTTCATTAGACCCTGTTCCTTCATTAAACCTGTTCCTTCAATAGAACCTGTTCCTTCAATAGAACCTGTTCCTTCATTAAAACCTGTTCCTTCATTAGAACCTGTTCCTTCATTAGAACCTGTTCCTTCAATAGAACCTGTTCTTTCATTAGACCCTGTTCCTTCATTAAACCTGTTCCTTCAATAGAACCTGTTCCTTCAATAGAACCTGTTCCTTCATTAAAACCTGTTCCTTCATTAGAACCTGTTCCTTCATTAGAACCTGTTCCTTCAATAGAACCTGTTCTTTCATTAGACCCTGTTCCTTCATTAGAACCTGTTCCTTCATTAGAACCTGTTCCTTCATTAGAACCTGTTCCTTCAATAGAACCTGTTCCTTCATTAGAACCTGTTCCTTCATTAGAACCTGTTCCTTCATTAGAACCTGTTCCTTCAATAGAACCTGTTCTTTCATTAGACCCTGTTCCTTCATTAGACCCTGTTCCTTCATTAGAACATGTTCCTTCATTAGACCTGTTCCTTCATTAGAACCTGTTCTTTCATTAGAACCTGTTCCTTCAATAGAACCTGTTCCTTCATTAGAACCTGTTCCTTCATTAGAACCTGTTCTTTCATTAGAACCTGTTCCTTCATTAGAACCTGTTCCTTCATTAGAACCTGTTCTTTCATTAGAACCTGTTCCTTCATTAGAACCTGTTCCTTCATTAGAACCTGTTCCTTCATTAGAACCTGTTCTTCATTAGAACCTGTTCCTTCATTAGAACCTGTTCCTTCATTAGAACCTGTTCCTTCATTAGAACCTGTTCCTTCATTAGAACCTGTTCCTTCATTAGAACCTGTTCCTTCATTAGAACCTGTTCCTTCATTAGAACCTGTTCCTTCATTAGAACCTGTTCCTTCATTAGAACCTGTTCCTTCATTAGAACCTGTTCCTTCATTAGAACCTGTTCCTTCATTAGAACCTGTTCCTTCATTAGAACCTGTTCCTTCATTAGAACCTGTTCCTTCATTAGAACCTGTTCCTTCATTAGAACCTGTTCCTTCATTAGAACCTGTTCCTTCATTAGAACCTGTTCCTTCAATAGAACCTGTTCCTTCATTAGAACCTGTTCCTTCATTAGAACCTGTTCCTTCAATAGAACCTGTTCCTTCAATAGAACCTGTTCCTTCATTAGAACCTGTTCCTTCATTAGAACCTGTTCCTTCATTAGAACCTGTTTCTTAAAACCTGTTCCTTCATTAGAACATGTTCCTTCATTAGAACCTGTTCTTCATTAGAACCTGTTCCTTCATTAGAACCTGTTCCTTCATTAGAACCTGTTCCTTCATTAGAACCTGTTCCTTCATTAGAACCTGTTCCTTCATTAGAACCTGTTCCTTCATTAGAACCTGTTCCTTCATTAGAACCTGTTCCTTCATTAGAACCTGTTTCTTAAAACCTGTTCCTTCATTAGAACATGTTCCTTCATTAGAACCTGTTCTTTCATTAGAACCTGTTCCTTCATTAGAACCTGTTCCTTCATTAGAACCTGTTCCTTCAATAGAACCTGTTCCTTCATTAGAACCTGTTCCTTCATTAGAACCTGTTCCTTCATTAGAACCTGTTCCTTCAATAGAACCTGTTCCTTCAATAGAACCTGTTCCTTCATTAGAACCTGTTCCTTCAATAGAACCTGTTCCTTCATTAGAACCTGTTCCTTCAATAGAACCTGTTCCTTCAATAGAACCTGTTCCTTCATTAGAACCTGTTCCTTCAATAGAACCTGTTCCTTCAATAGAACCTGTTCCTTCATTAGAACCTGTTTCTTAAAACCTGTTCCTTCAATAGAACCTGTTCCTTCATTATCTCATGCTCTCACTACTCAGGTAACAAGGTGATTTCCCACCTGCTGCTGACAGAGCCCACCCCCCTGTCTGCCACTCAGGACGAGTCGACCAATGAGAGCAGCCTGAGCACCGTGCTGACCCTCTGTGACCTCCTGAACCGCCAGCTGCTTCTCCTGATTGGCTGGGCCAAACAGATCCCAGGTACACTCACCGTGTTTTAAGTACCTCAACACCATTTTATCTGGGTCACCGTCCACACCCCCAGGCTCACCTGCTCCGTCCCACAGGTTTCTCCGCGCTCTCATTGGTCGACCAGATGCTGCTGCTGCAGAGCGGTTGGATGGAGGTGCTGCTGGTGGGCGTGGCCTGGCGGTCACAGGGGGAGGAGCTTGTGTTCGCCGAGAACCTGCGGTTGGACGAGGCCCAGTGTCGAGCAGCGGGATTGGCCGATCTCTACGAGGCGCTGCGACACCTGACCGCCAAATACCAGACGATGAACCTGAGCCCCGAGGAGGCGGTGACGCTGAAAGCCATGGCCCTCGCTAACACTGGTAAACACACTGGTACACACACACACACACACACACACACACACACACACACACACACACACACACACACACACACACACACACACCGTTTTTGAACACCCCCCCCAGATAAATATGTAGTTTAACACAGACATACGGAGCTGGAAGAGCTTGAAAATGCACCTGCTTGAATTGAGAAGGAAGGAAAGGTGTAGGACCTTGTATGGGCTTCAGTTCACAGTTGCTTTTGTGAACTGAAGCCCTGTGTCAACCGCCCCCCCCCCTCCCCACCCCCACCCCCGGTGACACAGAAACAGCAGCATGAACACTGATATTGATTTAAAATTAGAGAGGAGAAGTTTGGGGGTGAGGGGGTCTGAGCGCATTGATCCAGAGGCTGGGAGCTCACCGCAGTATTGATTAGCCCAAATAACTTTTCAGAGTTAGGGGTCGTCGGTTTAGTCTGTGGGTCTTTATCAGCAGGATTACGGAAAAAGTGCAAACCCAGTGATTGATGGAACTTGATGAAAGTGTGTAGCACTGTAGATCTGACACATGCATTATTGGTAATAATTGAACAATGATGATTGTGTCTCTTCAGTTTATAAGTATGAGGTACTTTCCACTCTGCTACCTCAGAGTGAAATACTCTCTGCCAGTTTGCGTTTGTTGCATTGTGATTTTACTGATGAAGATTTCCATATTAATAGCATAAAAATCACCATCATTTATAACTTCTTCATGAGAATGAATCTTTGTTTCTGTCATTGGATTACAGACAAGTCCTACTAAAGGCAAACATCACGACAGACCTTTAAAAACACACGTCTGCAGTACATTTGATATTTACAGTGTTCTGCTTAAAGCCATGGCCGCTCACATTTATCTCACAAAATCAGTCTTATCACAAAATCATGGCTTTTTTTAAATCTAAAAATTCTCACTCTTTTCTGAAATCATAAAAATCTTTACATGTTTAATATTTTCTTAAAATCTGAAAATCCTTCTTAGTCAAAGGTCTACAACATTCTCAGAATTCTCTAAATTTTCTAGAAATTCTTACTTTTTTCTAAAAATCATAACTTTCAGCGGAGGATGAATCCACATTTGATGCTCTGGTGAAATACTTGTTAATGGAGTTGTTGTTGAGGCTGTGTTTCCACAGCTGATCAATACCATTGCATTAAAACACTCCTGTTGAAGCAGTGCATGCTGGGACACTTGCAGCTGAAGTCTGGACAGTCTCCCACTGTCTGAGCCTCGGGTCAATAAAGTTTATTGATAGACTCGGTTCTGGATCTATAAGCTGTTAGCCATGTGTGTGTGTGTGTGTGTGTGTGTGTGTGTGTGTGTGTGTGTGTGTGTGTGTGTGTGTGTGTGTGTGTGTGTGTGTGTGTGTGTGTGTGTGTGTGAATGTTCATGTATTTCTGCCTGATGTGTCTTAGTGGTTTTTTTCTCTGTCCATTAAATGTCTGTACGTCAATATTTCACACAATAGAGGTGTGTGTGTGTGTGTGTGTGTGTGTGTGTGTGTGTGTGTGTGTGTGTGTGTGTGTATATATAAACACCCACAGGCTGACCTTGACCTTTCTTTGGTGTCCCACTTGACCGTTTTATGACCTCTGCGTCTCGCTGATTAACACAGACTTTTATTTTGAAATTCCGTCTCAGTGGTCTAGTTTTCACAGAGTGGGAAACACTTCACCTCAAATATATCAAGGGGGGGGGGGCACAAACATACTGTTCTGTAGGAAAGTTCTGTAACCTTAGTCCTACTGTCCCCCCTCTCCCGTCAGACGCTGACCCGGCGGACTCCTCCTCGCTGCAGCGGCTGCAGGACGGCCTGCAGGAGGCGCTGCAGGAGTACGAGGCGACCCGGGGCGAGCGGCACCGGGGTGGCCGGCTGCTGATGAGCCTCCCCCTCCTCAGACAGACCGCCGACCGGGCAGTGCAGAACCTCCTCAGGATACACCGGGACCACCGGGTACCAATACACAGGCTGCTGCTGGAGATGATACTGTGACCGTCGTCATCATCATCATCATCATCATCATCATCATCATCAGACTGCTGCTCGAGATGATGGAAGAACCAGAACCATTTATTATTAATAATTTGAATTGTTTTTATTTGATTTATTATTAGAATTATCATCATTTCTATTTTCTTATTGTCACTTCTGAACTATGTATTCTTGAAATGATCGTTATGACTTTTAAGAGACTATTCAAACCTTTTTCAAGACTACCAAAAAGTCCTCACCATCTACATATTGACAAAGTATTATTTTCAGTTTCCCCACCGAGGATCCAACGGGCAGCATGTTAAATAAAGGGCTTGGATGTAAGACTTTCATTTATTTTTGTAATAAAGCATATATTTAATTAATGCAAAGGTATTTTTTTAAATGTGAACTTTCTCTCAAAGCAGGAACTTGTGTGTAAAATGTTTTAGCGTTAGAAGTGTTCGCTTGATAAACTCAGCTGTAGTTGATTAAATGCTTTTGAAATAAAAACAAATGTCAAAGATGTCAATTATTTTATTCTTTTTAATAGAAAGTCTGTTAAAAAACAAATGGTATCAAACACACTTTATGTAGAAACATTACAATTCTTACAGTGTCCCTACATTCAGGAGGAGCTGTTTACAAAGCCGGGTTAAATAAAGTCTTAATGTAAAAACAACATGAAGAGCCTCAGATGCTGCATTCACAGGCCGGAGGAAATGTGGACATCCAAAAGGAGAAAAAAACACATGACCAAATTAAGTGGGAAAAGATTTGTAGAAGCTGCGACAATTAATGACATCATTAACTACAGATACAAAATATTGCAAATGGCTGGTATTTTTGGAGCTGCAACTAACCATTATTCGTAAAGGTCCCATATGACCTTTTCTCAAGCATGTATTCCAGGTCTCCGATGTATACAGACCCCTGATCATTGTCCCATAACCCCCTCTGTTTCAGCCCTGCTCCTAAAGTGCTGATTCTGTGTCTGTAGCTTTAAACGCTAATGAGCTGCTGCTGGCCACGCCCCCTGAGAGGTGATTGGTTTAATACAACGGTGCTCTAGGAGGAGATCCAGGAGATAAGGTGTGGGGGGGTTTCCTTGGTTGGTTATTGGCTAATGGTTGAGGAGACACACGTTGATGTAGAACAGACATGAAGAGGGGACCTTTAAAGGACAGTCAAAGCATGAAAATCTGTGGAGTAGAAAGTAATATTTATCTCTGAGATGAATCCGTAAATAGAAATACAACATTGTGCTCCGACGAACTGATGGTATAAATAAAGACCAAACCAAACTCGCAAAATGTGAAAAATACAATTCAGCAAATATATAATTAGAACGTCTTCAATATTATTTTAAAGTATAATTATCTCCCCAAAAATAAGGTTATTTCAAACAAATTATAAGTAAAATAAAGTGTTTTTTATCATCACAAGTTAATTTGCCAGCATTGATGGAACGTTAGAGAACAGAAGCTGAGCGCTGATTGGCTGTGACGGTGAGGTGTTCAGGCTCAGGCTGAACACTACGTGATTTTAAGTCAGAATCCCCCCAAAAATAAAGCTTTTATACAAACTTTTTTAGCTTTTCTGTGTTTTTTTTTAACAGACTGTCAGATACAAAAAGCTCCCCGATAGAAAAGATTTACCTGCTGACCAACAACATATAAAAAGCTGCCGGTAAAACCGCGCCACCTTCAGGTACATGTTTCCACTCCTACAAAACAGATGATGTGTTTCTCCAGGAATGACTCCTAAAACCCAAAACTTGTGCCTGTCAATGGTGGTTAGAAGCCTGGAATAAGGTCTGTGGTTAAAACGAGCTTTAGAGATTTAAACGTTTTGATTATGAACTGCAGTTATTAGCCACCGTTAGCTTAGCGGTGGGGAAGTGAAGTCATGTGACCGAACGTTGGCTTTTTACTTCAAGAAGTGGTGTTAATGTGCCGTTAGTATAATTTGTTTGGCACATTATTTCATGCAGTAATCCAAAAATCACACGGAGAAATCCCATTGGACCAGGGAGATGCTGCCTTCAGGGTCCATCACAGGAATAGGACATCCTGCAGCTGTTTAACGATGAGTGCAGCTTTACTGGAGACTCTTCTCCTGACATTCAGTAGTTCTTCCGGAAGCCTTGCGGTAGCTACAGCAACCCACTGTTCAGTCCGACAGCCAATCAGAAACTGGTTTCGTTCATGTGTGGTTTGGGGCTGGTGGGGGGTCCTGCAGCGGAGACCGGGGGGGTGTCAGGGCTCTCCGGGGCCGCCGGTGGTTCAGCCGGAGACGTGACGTCGCCGCGTCGCGGGGAGGCGGGCGCCTGGGAGTGCGTCGGGCTCACAGACGCGGCCGGGGGCGGGGCTTGTAGGCGGAGTGGGCGTGGCTCTGCGGTGCGGCGAGGACGAGGAAGGCGCCGACGACAGCGATGAAGGCATTCCCGGTGTTCCAGGGGAGTGGCGCGCACCGGGCGACACAGAGAAGGTGGTGGGTGTCCGGAGTCCAAACCTCGCCTCCAGCTCGGTGCACACTGCTAAGCTCCGCCTCGAGCCCTCGGCCCCCGACGCCGGCCCAAACCCAGAGACCCCCTCCGAGCCCTTAGCCAGCTCCTGGCAGCGCTCCACGAAGCTGCCCCGCCGCACCGACCCCCACTCCCGCTCCTGGTGCCTCGGGGGCCGCGGGCTGGAGTTGTAGGCGGGGATGGCGAGCGGTTGCGGCCCCATGGGGGCGGGGTCTCGAGGGGCGGGTTTGCAGAGGGGCACGGAGGGCGGGGCCTGTCGGGGGAGGCTGCCACACAGCGAGGCAGAGGAACCTGAAGCTCCGCCGCCTCTGTGACCTCCCGCTGAAGAGAGGAGGCGCTCCATCCGGAGGACGTCCCCAATCTGAGAGAACAGGCTGCGGGGGCAACGTTACAGAAGATATTATTCAGATTCATCTGCAGATCAGGAGGCGTGGAATATAACATACTGAAACATTTCTTACACTTATTATCATCTTCATCTATTCAATGTTAAGGTGAACACATTTATAAACGTATTTTATTTGAGATGATTTGTCACATTCTTATCTCCTGTTTGTTTATCTCTCTGTTTGTTCTAAACACGTTTAACTTAAATGATTAAAAACAGACAAAACACAAACTTGTGGTCCATTGTGGAAACAGCGGTAGAAGGCCTTTCTTCACTTTTTGAATATAAAATGTGATAAACGTCAGCCTGCAGTCATGTCTGTGTTTCAGTACCTGCAGGTGGAGGCTCGTGGCGTGCTGTCAGGTGTTCTAGTCAGCGCCAGGTCACACTGGTCCAGCAGCTCCAGCAGCTCCTCCTCTGTGGGCCCGCCCAGCGCTGAGAGACAGCCAATAAGAGAGCTCACATTACTTACTGACCAATCAAAGAGCTCACATCCCTCAACAACCAATCACAGAGCTCAGGTCTCTCACTGACTAATCACAGAGCTCACATCACTCACACAGAACTCACATCACTCATCGACCAATCACGGAGCTCACATCACTCACACAGAACTCACATCCCTCACCGACTAATCACAGAGCTCACATCACTCATACAGAGCTCACATCCCTCACCGACCAATCACAGAGCTCACATCCCTCACCGACCAATCACAGAGCTCACATCCCTCACCGACCAATCACAGAGCATTTAAAGGTTTTCTCTCAAAATGCATCAAAAATTGTTGAAAGATTTAGAGCCAAAAATGCCCCTAATGAAGCGCGACGGCTGAAGCTAGAAGACTGAAACACCCGTCCTCTGCGCTGGCCTCAGTTTTTGGGTCTCACCTCTGATGTCCACCTTGCCGGCGATCTCCATGGCGGTGGTCAGGTCCCACATCTGGATGCTGCCGTTGCCGTGGCCGCTGAACAGGTATCGCCGCGGCCGCGAGCCGATGCGACTCGAACCCTCGCACTCGTGCACCATGAAGGCTGTGATGGAGGTACCGTCCACCGAACGTACCTCACACACCCTGACACACACACACACACACACACACACAGACAGTAACAATATGATCATCCAATCAAATCGCCAAAGGACTTACTTAGAATGAGTGCAAAAACATAGAGAATCAAACTCCGATCAACAAGGAAAGTGCAGATATATTCAGGTCAAGCAACTCAAGATTTCATTTGTAGAATTTAATTGCCATGGTAGAATTGAAGCAGAAGGGTCTTCAGTTTAGAACGGAATATATGCGTAAAGATCTTAAAGATTTGTATGAAATTATTCTAAAAATGTTATAAGAGTGGAAAGAAAAGTATTGGTAGCAAAATAGCAGGAAATATTAGAAGGGAAAGTATGTAAATATACTTAAATAATAATCTGGGAATAGCAGAGCATTTAAGAGGAGGCGAAAAATAATTACACTATGGGTAAAACACACACACACACACACACACACACCTCTTCCCGTTGGACGACAGCCTGACGTAGAGTTTATCGGTGTCCGGTACGACTCTCTGGATGAACACTTGCTGGTCGTCTCTCTCTCCGTACGGACCTGGAAACACACAAAGCTGTTACAAATGCACAGACAACGTACAAAATCATGCTTTAACGTGTGTGTGTGTGTGTGTGTGTGTGTGTGTTACCTATCTCCGTGCCGGCGCTGCAGCCTCCGTGTCCGTCCACGTCGTCCAGGCTGAGGATCTTGAAGGATGTGAGCGGCGTTGAGCCCGGCTGCGTGGAGATCATCCCTCTGAAGCGCGTCACCGTCCAGGTTCGGACGTGGTTGTTGTCTGCGCAAACTGAGAGCGCACAGACAGGGACGCCTTCAGTTCTAACTCGTACCTGAGACCAGGTGTCTCTGTAACTCGTACCTGAGACCAGGTGTCTCTGTAACTCGTACCTGAGACCAGGTGTCTCTGTAACTCGTACCTGAGACCAGGTGTCTCTATAAATCGTACCTGAGACCAGGTGTCTCTGTAACTCGTACCTGAGACCAGGTGTCTCTATAACTCTTACCTGAGACCAGGTGTCTCTATAACTCGTACCTGAGACCAGGTGTCTCTATAACTCTTACCTGAGATCAGGTGTCTCTGTAACTCGTACCTGAGACCAGGTGTCTCTATAACTCTTACCTGAGACCAGGTGTCTCTATAAATCGTACCTGAGACCAGGTGTCTCTATAACTCGTACCTGAGATCAGGTGTCTCTGTAACTCTTACCTGAGACCAGGTGTCTCTATAACTCGTACCTGAGATCAGGTGTCTCTGTAACTCGTACCTGAGACCAGGTGTCTCTATAACTCGTACCTGAGATCAGGTGTCTCTGTAACTCGTACCTGAGATCAGGTGTCTCTGTAACTCGTACCTGAGACCAGGTGTCTCTATAAATCGTACCTGAGACCAGGCGTCTCTATAAATCGTACCTGAGATCAGGTGTTTCTCCGACAGCATGATCTTGGTGACGGGGCTCCGGTGGACGGAGAAGGTCTGGAAGAGTTGCGGTCCCGAGCCCACCGTCTCGGGGTGCTGAACGATGACCCGGACCGCCCCGGAGCTGGTCCCGTAAGCGATTTCGATCCAGTTCCCGCTGTCACCTGAACACACCACATGCTGTATTCATTGATTTGATTTGTCCTTTATCTCTGTACTGGTTTTCCAGATGACCTGTACGCAGCGTTTTGTCTAAACCAGTAACAGGCTCCCTCTTACTGGGGGGCGTGCGCCCTCAAACCAAAATGCAGATTTTCCCCATAAATGTTAAAGTGATGCCAGAAAACTCTGTTCCTGTTGGTCAGAAAGGGTTTCAGAGGGTATAGAGGTGACGTTAGCGCCTCATGCTGTCTCTGTAGAGGAACCTGTGTTTGTGAACGCTGGGTGTGCTAGAAACCTCTCACTCAGCAGAGGCATTGTAAAGAGGCGTACTGGTTTTAGGCGTGAGGTAGACACTCAGGGCGGTGATGGCGTCTTCAGTCGGGTCTCTGTACAACTCGGTCACCAGCAGATCGTTATCCTTCATCCTCAGAGGGAACTTCTGCACATCTACGTTCACAAACAAACAAACAATCGTCACTGCTCTCTTCTGTAAAATCTCAGAACCAGAAAGACTTTATTTAAATAAAATAGAAGTTAAATAAATAAAATCATCATTAAATAAAGTGTGTGTGAGTGTTGCAGAGTTAACAGTCTCCCAGGTGACACACTCACACACGGATCAGACTGTCTCACCGATATAGTAGATGGAGCCGTTGTTGCAGCCGAGGATGAGGAAGGAGCCGGCGGTGTCGTAGCTGCTGATGGGAACCACGTCCTGATTCTGCACAGAACATCACACAACAGTGAAGACAACTACAGAACAAACTGCTGATGATTTCCCACACGTCTGTTTCCAACTGCAAGTCATGGGGAAAGTCGTTCTGGACCCAGTGACGCTAAGAGTTGTAGTACCGCCGTTTGGCCACTATGAATATTAGCCTCAGCGTCCGCCGCATTCCTTGGTACTCTGTCTCCACCCACCTGCCAGTGTTTGGTGACTGCGTTCCAGACTCCCACCTTCCCCGTGTGGCTGGTGGCGATCAGCTGGTTACCAACGAAGAAGAGAGCCTCCACCGGCACGTTCAGACTGAAGACGCCTACAGCAGAGCAACAGGTCAGACACTTCATCTTATTGGGAACGTGGTTTCAATTAGCCTCGGCTCGAGCTGGTTTCAGATAAAACCAACAGAATAAATATGGTTAATACAAAAAGTAGGCCCATAGAGGTACGTTTTTACCTTTTTTCTCAAATGAATAATACGTTCTGTTAGTAAATTGGGTCAAATAACATAATCAGGAGAGACCGAAGGGAACTAAAACCTTTAAAAGTCTTCAGCGCACTTTGGACACCGTCTGCCTCCCTATTCCAAACAGGAAGTTGGTACCAGGGAGCTCTGAATCCTGGTTTTATGGGGACTCTGGTAACCACAAATGCCCCCTTTTCCACCAAACCGGTTCCAGGGCACTTCCTGTTTCCACAGCAGCGGGGCCGGCTCTAAGCACGGAAAACCGGTTCTTAGCTGGCCGGCAAGAACCAAGGACCAATACGTTGGAGGAGGGCGAGATTAACCCGAGCAATATCAACTCTGGGTTCGCCAGATTAAAAGCAACACGAGCATCGACCCAACGCAGTCCCCCAATGTTGCTGTGAGGGGTGCTGGGAAGAAAATCAGTAAACGGTGAAGCAGCACCAGTCTGAATCTGGGCGATGGAAACACAACTGGGGCTAGAAAAGAAGAACCGGTTGGGAACCAGAAGAGCACAAGAGTGAAGCTAGAACTGGAACTGGTTTGGTGAATGGTGCCGGACCATTTAGCTTTGTAAGAAGAGAGGAGCTCTGGTTTCGAAAGTTGGAGTGATGGAGTCCTTGTTGTTGTTGGGAGACGGGCTGCAGCTGTTTGTACCAGTGGAAGGTTTTTAATGGATGTGGTTTGCAGTAATCCAGCCTAGATGTTATTCCTGTAGAGTCAGGACGGGTCGGATGTTCTAACGTAAGGAAGGCCGGCCGTACTTCTATTGGATTATTCTCGGACCTCACGCCATCTTAGTTCCAGCGTTTCTTTCTCTGATGACGTAACATTTGAATGTAGGACCGTTACTAGTATTTGAGGACCAGAGTATGTTCCTCTGGATCTGAGCCCTTCTGGACCTCTCACCGATCTCGTTGCCGTTGCCGTCGGGGCAGATGGCCCACAGGATGATCTCCGTCCCCGACGCCACCGCCACCATCTTGTCGTTGTCTCCCAGAGAGCCCGCCATCACCTTAGCGTTCAGAGCCACCCTGTCGATCACCCAGTCCAGCCGGGGGGAGGTGAACACCTGCTGCCAGCCCGTCGACTCCTTCACCCTGAGGGGGGGGGGGGGGCACATCCAGGCAGGCATCAATGATAAAGCTCTATCCGTACAGCAGGTGCAGCTCAGGGAGGAGGGCTTACCTGTAGCAGACCACAAACTGAGCGTAGGCCACGGCGATCCAGTTGTGATGACCACAGATGATCCGCACCATGCCGGTGTCTGAGAGCTGCCCTACACACACACACACACACACACAAACACACACACAGACACAGACAGAGACACACAGACACACAGACACACACACACACACACTTAAACTCATTGAGCTATTTATTTTTCTGGATCACACTTGGATTTAAAACATTAAGTTAATTGAAAAGTCAATTAAAGTCTGAATTTGCCGTCAATAAATGTGCGATGTGTCGACTGTAGCGTATGGTAGAGTATGATACGGTATATTATGGTATGTTACCTCCGGGCGTCCTCTCCTCGGTGCTGGTCCTCCCCAGGATCCCAGAGTTTCCCAGGTTTGGCGGCATGGTGTTGCTGCGTCGGACCGGCGCTCGCTCTGCCGGCGCCACCCGGCCCGCCATGAACTGAGAGCCCGCCACACTGTGACGGTTACGCCGCTTCGCTGGGTACACTGGGGCGGAATGAGGACACAGGGAAGTTAAGAGGCAGACAGAAGAAGTTTTCAGCTCCTCTTTGGACCAGGTGTTAGTAGCAGAAGGTAAACTGTGTACCTGGGGGAGGCAGGTAGCCGTTGAACAGTACGTTCCCACAGGAGGATCTGTCCAGCTCGTCACACAGCTGCAGCTTACGCACTGTCAACACAAACAGATCCTTTCATCAGATCAGACAACCTGCAGGATGCTGACCTGCGTGTGTTGGGCAATATGCACAATTAGCATAAATTGCAGGAATTAGCATATGCAGACAGTAGCTGAAACATGGCTTGGTCGGATTTGGAATGGTTTTGGAGGTTATTGACAATGCTAAATCCAATTCTGAGGATCAAATATGGCCGTCTTGAGTGCCGGAAATGTAAAGATTCATGAACAGAGCAAATATGGCGACTTTCTCGTAAAAAACGATTAATGTTTGTATCCTGTATTTGCATTTAGTTCACAACTATCCCCTATCCTGTTAGCTTTTTTGTTTGTATTTTCACATATTTGATGGTTTGAGATATGTTTATCCTTTGACAGGACTTTTAAAACTTTGTTTTCTGTAGCTTTTATTTTCCCACATGTTTTAAAGTCTCATCTCTCACCCAGCGGCGTGATGCCGTAGAACTCGGCCTCGTGCATGAGCATGTGCACGTTGATGGAGCGCGGGTACAGCTCTTTGGTGCGCAGGAAGTTGAGGATGGTGGCGAACAGAGAGGGGTCTCTGTCGATGAAGATCTGCAGGGAGTCGTGAGATAAATATCAAAACTGGAAATGAACTCTGCTGTCGAGGCTCCAGAGAGCGAGCCTTTTTGTGCATGTTATTCTAATAAAAAAGAGGGAAAAGGTTTTAAATGTTTTCCTGCGGCTTTCCTTCTTTCACCCTGGCAGAAAAACATTTGCCTGTACTGGTACCGCTAATCCCGCTTCCACCTGTCTCCTGTCTATACATACAGTATCACCCAGTGCCCAAAACGGCCTTCAAAATAAAAGCATAAAACATCTGCTTCAATTAAAAGGTACATTCACAATAATGAAAAAACAACAATATGTAACTATTCAATAATATACTGTAAATATATAGTTACAACAATCACAAATGAATACATTAACTACTACACTTTTTACTCACAGCTCCAGTCTCATCCTTCAGAGTCGAGATGCGACCGCTCAGAAGACTGAAACACAAACACAAAGGCAAGGGCAGAAAAGATCATCACATGTCCAACAGGCTAAATGGAGTTCAGCGCTGGCTGCATCCGATGGACGGGTTAGGACTTTTTCGTACCTGGAGAAGAAGGAGTCGGGAACCCAGGTCAGCGTCTGCCGGGAGGTGCTGAACCTGCAAACACAAACACTTTGTTTACGCTCCTCTATCCAAAAGTCCCCAGCTCATAGAACCTGCTGAAGAACTCAGACCTGGTACTGGAGTACAAGTAGAAGTACTCAAGTCATGTACTGGAGTACAAGTAGAAGTACTCAGGTCTTGTACTTAACTAAAGTAGAAGTACTCAGATCTTGAGTAAAGTAGAAGTATTCAGATCTTGTACTTGAGTAAAGTAGAAGTACTCAGATCTTGTACTTGAGTAAAGTAGAAGTACTCAGATCTTGTACTTGAGTGAAAGTAGAAGTACTCAGATCTAGTACTTGAGTAAAAGTAGAAGTACTCAGATCTTGTACTTGAGTAAAGTAGAAGTACTCAGATCTTGTACTTGAGTAAAGTAGAAGTACTCATATCTTGTACTTGAGTAAAAGTAGAAGTACTCAGGTCTTGTACTTGAGTAAAGTAGAAGTACTCAGGTCTTGTACTTGAGTAAAGTAGAAGTACTCAGATCTTGTACTTGAGTAAAGTAGAAGTACTCAGATCTTGTTCTTGAGTAAAGTAGAAGTACTCAGATCTTGTACTTGAGTAAAAGTAGAAGTACTCAGGTCTTGTTCTTGAGTAAAGTAGAAGTACTCAGGTCTTGTACTTGAGTAAAAGTAGAAGTACTCAGGTCTTGTACTTGAGTAAAGTAGAAGTACTCAGGTCTTGTACTTGAGTAAAAGTAGAAGTACTCAGGTCTTGTACTTGAGTAAAGTAGAAGTACTCAGGTCTTGTACTTGAGTAAAAGTAGAAGTACTCAGGTCTTGTACTTGAGTAAAGTAGAAGTACTCAGATCTTGTACTTGAGTAAAGTAGAAGTACTCAGGTCTTGTACTTGAGTAAAGTAGAAGTACTCAGGTCTTGTTCTTGAGTAAAGTAGAAGTACTCAGGTCTTGTACTTGAGTGAAGTAGAAGTACTCAGGTCTTGTACTTGAGTAAAGTAGAAGTACTCAGGTCTTGTACTTGAGTAAAGTAGAAGTACTCAGGTCTTGTTCTTGAGTAAAGTAGAAGTACTCAGGTCTTGTACTTGAGTAAAGTAGAAGTACTCAGGTCTTGTACTTGAGTAAAGTAGAAGTACTCAGGTCTTGTACTTGAGTAAAGTAGAAGTACTCAGGTCTTGTTCTTGAGTAAAGTAGAAGTACTCAGGTCTTGTACTTGAGTAAAGTAGAAGTACTCAGGTCTTGTACTTGAGTAAAGTAGAAGTACTCAGATCTTGTACTTGAGTAAAGTAGAAGTACTCAGGTCTTGTACTTGAGTAAAGTAGAAGTACTCAGATCTTGTACTTGAGTAAAGTAGAAGTACTCAGATCTTGTACTTGAGTAAAGTAGAAGTACCAGAGTGTAGGAATACTCTGTCACAGTGAAAGTATTCTAAATGTTCCTCCAGTGAAAGTAGAAAGTACTCTCCTCTAAATGTACTTAAAGTAGTGACAGTAAAAGTAGTCATTGTCTGATTGGTCCATTTCAGAATAATATCTCTGATATGTTTTATAATGATTGATCATTAAAGTGTTCTCAGAGCTGGTAAAGGTGCAGCTAGTTTGAATGCTTTGTATACTGCAGGGTAGCTGCTGGATTTACTGCAGGTGAACTAAAGTCTGATTTAAGGGAGGTTATATTTACCATCAGTAATCCAGATCTGTGAAGAAACTAAAGGTATGACATAAAGGTACACAGGTGCATCAAATGAAAATACTCAAGTAAAGTACAGTACTTGAGTACATGTACTTTACACCAGTGATTATAGTACGTACTAGTTAGCATTAAGCTAACAATAACCAGTGTGAAGGAGAGCAGAATGAAACGCATTGAACAGGACAGAGCCTCAGAACTAGATCAGGTGGAGTTCCGTTTAATACTGGGCTGTTTGTTAAAGACTCCGGAAATTTAGCGAATGATTTCTGGAAGTTGTAACTCATTTAAAACATGTTTAATGTGGTGCTAGCTGACCGACTCTCACTAAACTAACTCCCCCTGACCCTCACCTCTTCCCCCCGACGTTCAGGTGGATGATGTCCCCGCTCCTGGCGTTAGACATCATCAGCTCCTCCAAGAACCACAACAAAGAGTTTGAATTTTAATCCATGTTTTGGGATAAATTCAGTTTCCGCTCTTGTTTTCATCCGGTCGCACGGTGAGGCGGAGAGAGAAACCCGGGCTGGATCGCTGGGCCGGGAGGGGAAAGGAAAACCAAGGACCGGATTCTGCGAGCGGAACCGGACTGCAAATCCAAATATACGGAAGCAATGAAAAACAGCGACATGGAGCGGAGGGACCGTCTATAATGCAACAGCGAAACCAAAATCACTTCCCACATCCTCAACATTTACTACATCCATACATTTTTTGGGTGTAATAAAAAAAACATCATTGTATTATATGTTTGGATTTGCAGTCTGATTCGGGATCCGAACACGATCCGGACCACCGCTGGGCAACCTGCTCTAACCACCGAGCAGCTGCCCACATATAAATGCATTGACTTGTAATTCCTAGATAACATTACCATTTTCCCTCGTCCTGCCGGGGTGGCGGGGTGTCCCTCTAAGGCAGAACTGATTCTGATTCTGACCAGAGGGGGATCGCCCGATGAAGAAATGTCTTTTTATATATTTTAATTATTAGTTTTTTAATTATTAGTTTATATCAATATAATTTATACACTTCTTGTAGTTGTAATATATATATATATATGTGTGTGAAACATTGGTGTTTACTTTTTTAAAATAATTAAATGTTTTTAAATAGTAGATTTTTAATTGATTATTTTGAATGAAACATAGTTTTTAATTTTAATTTTTAAATGTTAATTGGTTAATTTATATATTTTTAATTTTATATATTTTTTATATATCTTAATATTTTTATTTTTGTCTTTTTGTATTTATTTAATTTGTTTAATGTTTCTCGGAGGAATTTCTTTTGTATTTGTAGAAATATTGAATAAAGAAATGAGAAATTCTAAAAATAAAAAATGTGTTAAATATATTTTAACAGTTTTTTTATTTTAGAATTTCTCTTTTTCTTTTAAAAGGAAAATATATATTTGCAAAATATTGTTTTTAATAAATAATTGTACATTTAATTCAAAGTTATTATTGTTTTACATTTTTGTAGAAGCTGTTTCATTTTAAATGTCAATTTGTGCTTTATTTATTTTTAATTATATCTATTTTTATATACCTTCATATTTTTATTTTGAAACACCCATTCTCAGATGTTATACCAGCTTTCATGGAGCTGTAAGCTTTTAGAATATATATTTAGCCTTTGTGTTTCTGTTGTTGTGTCTTTTATTTTCACATACATTATTCCCCAGCATTAAGGTCATCCACTCTTTTATTTAACACATTTTACTTGTTTTTATTGGGTTAAATTTACACACGGAAAGATCAACCCCCCGGCAGCTGTGCAGGTGTCCAGTGTTGTTTCAGCAGAGACGAACAGAGATGCTCCACTTCCTCCCCTCGTGTCCCATATCTTCCTCCTCTCTGCTGGACTCCTCTTCCTCCCATTCTCTCCCAGATTAAAAGCGCCACAGGTGGAAGAAACGCACCGGAACATGCATCAACACAAAATATACCAAACCAGATGAAATAAGTTACCACGTGTTTAATTCCAATACTACTTCTTCTTGTATGCCACAGTATCGTATGATCTTCTTCGCTCTTTTTGGTGTCGTAAATATGTTGAATTTTGGACACAATTGTTCTCCTCGACGGCGGCTTAAAAGTTGTTTCATTTGATGCTCACTGTCAAACCTCCGCTGACCCCCTCACAGGTACACCTGCTCGTCCTGCGCCTGAAGGCCTGATCGAGAGACCTTAAATGAGACTGGTCGCTCACTTTAGCGTCAACGGCTTCCGAGCTAGCTGCTAAGTGCTTTGCGTTTCAGACTTGATGTACCCTGAATGGTACGGAGATTATTTGCTGCAGGAATTACACAGAATTGCATGTTGTGTCGACTGACGTAAAGGGTCCTCCCTGTGCAGGACTTCAGATAACACACAGACATTTCCAGAGAAATCATCCAGGCAAATTTTTAGAGAAGCAGAGTGAGTTATGCAAACAACGGTCAAGGGAGCGGATGGAATAATACTAGTGTTGCATGTAAACTGCAGACGCTAACACTGCCTCTGTGTTGGTTCAGAATGAAACAGAAAACACCGGTTACTCTGTATTTGGTTATATTTAAAATATGGATGTGAATCTTAGATCTATACAGCATATTCACAACACATTTACAACGAGCTTTCAGATTTAAGACAGAAGCATTATCTCAAAAACAAAGAGAACAACATGAGGAAAAAAAACAACTCAAAAAATGTATCCGCTGCCTTGCTCGAGGGCACCATGGCAGGGCCAGGAGGGGAACTCACATCCTGTTGACAGACAGACAGACAGACAGACAGAAAGGCTTGGAAAGCAGGACCCAAACGCAGTATAAAACAGGGGAGGCAGATATGATATAGACAACAGGAGCTTTTTTCTGATGATTTGTTGGAAGCCTTTAAGCATCAGTGGCTCATTTTGTGACACAACATCTCCTGATTCTCGTTAATATAGATTAGAATACACTTTCCCAGCGTCTACAAGATTACCCTCTCATTTCAAGAAATCTCACCAAGCTAACGTTCACTTTGGAGGAATTCTTTGACTTATTACCAGAGAAAAACTCTTGTGTTTTCATTATTCTTTTCACTGGTTTTGGGCAGCATTTCCCCCGGCGCATTATACCAATAAAGTAATGGAATTGAAGAGTGTTGAGGACGAGTTTAAGATGTGCAAAGTGTGAAGGAAAGCTCTTTTAGGGAAGAATATTTACTTACTTTACTTATTATTTTAGCTTTGACTCCTCTTGGAAGCAACTTGAACTACATCTATTTTTCAGATTTGGTTTCAGGTTACTTTATACATTTAGACTTCGACGCACAGTACAGCAAACACGTTTAAAATATGATGATCTGGTAATGACTGCATTATTGTTAAGCAACTAAAACCATGGGTGGGCTAGCAGAACATGGATTGGAATTAAGAGCTTGTACGTTCCAGATAATTTCACAGTTCCAATTTCTTGAAAGTGAATATTTGCTTTAAAATATACAAGGTAATACACTTAATTAAAGCAGTACTTTACTGATGAGCGAGGGAGGGAAGGGGTAGACGGAGAGGGAGGGACGATCGGAACAGAGGGAGGAAGTGGAAGTGTCCTGCAGAGTCTAAAGAGCTCACACACTTCGCTCTGAGTCTCACTCTGATCTCTCTCCTGCACGGGAGCCTGAGGACCGTTTATCTGGTGAGTGCAGCTTTGTTTCTATCCAGAACAACATCTGTGTGTGTGTAAACATCAGAGGGGGGGGGGGGGGTCAGATACTGCATGGATGGTGTGCAAAGTCTGCTGTTATTTCTCAATAAGTGCATTTATTATTCAGAGAAGTGTCCTGCCCCAGGACTGCAGTGGTGTCCCTGGGCAGGACACTTCACCCAGTGGCGGTCAAGGCAGGATTGAACCAGTGTTCCCCATCTGAGGGATGAGCGCAATATCCCATAGTGCCACAGCAATAACAGCTAGACAGTTCAACTATTGCGTAACACCAACAGGAGAAGCAGCTTTTAATTCCACTCGTGTTGGGGCTCAACACATGGAGAGAAGCCTCAGTGTGTTTATGAAGCCGCAGATGTGTATGAGGTCGAGGGCAGGAAATACAGCTCAACCACGGCTCTGTGGGTAGTTATGTTTGCTATTGCATGTAGAACGTTAACCTCGATAGCACCGTCTGTCCGTGCTGGGGGAGGGACCCCTTCTCTGCTGAGGCTTCCTCCATTAGTTTGGGAGGATTTCTTGTCCGATGTGAGGGTCCAGGGACAGAGGGTGTAAAGAGACAGAAGTGTGTGATAATGGGTTGAGTAAATACACTTTGATTGACTGACTGTCTGACTGACTGACTGACTGACTGACTGACTGACTGACTGACTGACTGACTGACTGACTGACTGACTGACTGACTGACTGTCTAACTGACTGACTGTCTGACTGACTGACTGACTGACTGACTGACTGACTGACTGACTGACTGACTGATTGACTGACTGACTGACTGACTGTCTGACTGTCTGACTGTCTGACTGACTGACTGACTGACTGACTGACTGACTGACTAACTGACTGACTGACTGTCTGACTGACTGACTAACTGACTGACTGACTGTCTGACTGATTGACTGACTGACTGACTGACTGTCTGACTGTCTGATTGACTGATTGATTGATTGATTGATTGATTGACTGACTGACTGACTGACTGTCTAACTGACTGACTGACTGACTGACTGACTGACTGATTGACTGTCTGACTGACTGACTAACTGACTGACTGACTGTCTGACTGACTGACTAACTGACTGACTGACTGACTGACTGTCTAACTGACTGACTGACTGACTGACTGACTGACTGATTGACTGTCTGACTGACTGACTAACTGACTGACTGACTGTCTGACTGACTGACTGACTGACTGACTGACTGACTGACTGATTGACTGTCTGACTGACTGACTAACTGACTGACTGACTGTCTGACTGACTGACTAACTGACTGACTGTCTGACTGATTGACTGACTGACTGACTGACTGTCTGACTGATTGACTGACTGACTGACTGTCTAACTGACTGACTGACTGACTGACTGACTGACTGACTGACTGTCTAACTGACTGACTGACTGTCTGACTGACTGACTAACTGACTGACTGACTGACTGACTGATTGATTGATTGATTGACTGTCTGACTGCACAAATGATTAATTTAATAGGTGTTTAGGGCTGGTTCGCTATAAAATGTAAAAGATTATTGAACAACGACCAACGTTGTCCTCTTTGAGAGTATTGCTTCATCCCTAACCTACACATGTTAAATAATGTATTCGTTTTTAATAGAGGCAACAAAGAAACACTTTAAATCCTCACATTTCACTAAAAGACTAAACAATCATTCAAATAATTCTGAATTCATCTTCTAAGCATTGAATAATGTGCCGCCTTATGAGAAACAACATTACCTTTTATGTACCAAAAGTGTAAGTAAAAGAAAGATTTATAAACATGTTTACATTTTATCTCCAGAAAATGTATATTTATTTGTAAAATGACGATCTCCAAAACCAAAAAAACAGAAAAGGGCAAGAAACTATTATCAGAAAGAGGAAGATTAAGATAATATACCAAGTAACCCCCCCCCCCACACACACACACACACTGGAGATGATATCATGAAGACATGAAGAACATATTTCATATCTCATCAGAGAAGAAAGCAGAGAATAAATATCAAGTAGCAGGAAATGGAAAACTCGAGATATACATTTTAGAAGATCTAAAAATACTTACAGTGAGCTCCGCCTGTACCCACATCCAAACACCTCAAATAAAAGAGTCAAATATCAAAATAAAATGTGTCAAATATCTGTAAAGTATGTCAAGAATGTCCATAAAATAAAATCTATTTACATTGAAGTGATGATATTCGTGAAATATCCTGAATAAATATTGATTCGTTATCCTAAACACTCTTTGCAATACATCCTGTGATGACCCACATACAGCACAGAACACACCTTTCAAATAATCAAAGCGTAGGATTTATTACAAACAAAGAGGTGAAATACTCAGCTCTCCATCCTGAGCAGAACCACAGCAGTCCCCACACCAGAGGCCTCTCCCTGCTGCACCGGAGCTTTAACCTCTCCCTCCTCCAGAGGCCTCTCCCTGCTGCACCGGAGCTTTAACCTCTCCCTCCTCCAGAGGCCTCTCCCTGCTGCACCGGAGCTTTAACCTCTCCCTCCTCCAGAGGCCTCTCCCTGCTGCACCGGAGCTTTAACCTCTCCCTCCTCCAGAGGCCTCTCCCTGCTGCACCGGAGCTTTAACCTCTCCCTCCTCCAGAGGCCTCTCCCTGCTGCACCGGAGCTTTAACCTCTCCCTCCTCCAGAGGCCTCTCCCTGCTGCACCGGAGCTTTAACCTCTCCCTCCTCCAGAGGCCTCTCCCTGCTGCACCGGAGCTTTAAACTCTCCCTCCTCCAGAGGCCTCTCCCTGCTGCACCGGAGCTTTAACCTCTCCCTCCTCCAGAGGCCTCTCTCCCTGCTGCACCGGAGCTTTAACCTCTTCCTCCTCCAGAGGCCTCGTCTGGACCTGGTTGCAGCAATGCAGCTCACCTGGGTAGAGGAACCAGAGGGAAACAGAGACAGGGAACACATGCAGCCATAATAATCCATAAAACACATCAGTAAAATATGACAAACGTGTAAAATATGCAAAAACACTCCTAAAATAACACAAACACGCAACAGAAAAGACATTCTCTGCACATTAATGCATAAATACTATAAATATATAATGAAATATATATGATTCTGCACAATAAGTGTTGCAGGCTGACCTCTCACCCTTTGAACAGATCCAGAGTGAAACACTAAATCTGTGTTTCCTCTCTCGTTCCTTCTGAGGCGGCCTTCCAGTAACTGTTGTCATTTCTGTTAAGTTTCCAGCTAAAGGTGACGCAGTGAGTTTTGTTTAACAAATAATTCTTGCTAATGTTTTGACTTTGAACACAAACTATAAAACAGCTCCTGCGAGTGAGGAGCGTGACATCACTTACTGCCTCCATGATTTATAAACCTGAAAGCAGAAGTGCTTCTGCCGCCCATCAGCATCTCCTGCATCTGCATCCTCAAAATCACCAGCTGATAAACTGCGTGCTAGCCAGGGGTTAAAGAAAAAGGAACAACGTTCAGTTTAGAAATGATCAGCTGTACGGGGAGCTCGTCACACTCCTGCTCCTCGGTGGCCTTGGAGGTCAAAACCACTGACTGCATATTTAGCAAAACATTAAACAAAAGAAACACAAATATATTTAAAGACACTGAAATATTTAAACAAATTATACAAAAAATACTTTTTTCAAAAACGAAATGACTTTTAAAAATAAATCAAATACTTTCAGAAACATGGTGTAGCTTTCCAATGAATGAAGCCTTAGCTTGACGCTCGTAACAAGTTCCCTCGTCGTAATCCACATCAAAAATCCACAGGACACCTCGGTAAATTCAACCGCTTACTTCGATTCAAGAAAAAATAAGCACAGAAAAGAATGTCTTTTTACAAAGTTATGAAGTTATTCCAAAGATCGAGAGAGAGTGAGAGAGAGGTCAAAAAACTGCGTGGCTCCACTCTTGCATTTCCTGACTGACCCCAGATTCACCCCGAAAACTAGTCCTCCCATGAGGGTATCAAAAAATAAATGAAAAGGCACAGTTACCAAGATGCCACAATCAAAGGACCCATTTCCAAATATTACAGAAGTACTATAAATGAGACATTATGCATGGACATTATTCACACACCTTTGTAACATGAATAACTACCTTAACACATTACTGTAAATATGAACTGTAACTTAACCCTGTAGATATTCCTTCTAACTCAATGACACATTTACTTAAATAATGGTTTTGTTTAAAAAAATCGCAATGTGATTTGAACATCAAATCATAAAACTCTGTGATAAGCTGAATATTTTGCTCTGTTAAACCTGGTCAGAAGTGTTCTTACGATCGAGCATCTCCGTGGCAGTCTGACTCCATAAATCGTCCAGTGAAACTGTGCTGCAAGGGTATAATGAAAGAAGGACCGTTCAGTTAGAACATGTACAGCTTAGGTAAAGCTCGTCAAATCTGCTCTCGGTATGGCATAGGGGTCTCCAATTGCTATTAGCACTTACAAAAGACAGAACAGATTAACGGCTGAATATTAACAAATTCAAAATTATATTTTCGAATGCCTTTAGACATATAATACTTCAGAAACATGTGGCCCTTTCCAATGAATGAAGCCGAGTCTGTGCTCGTAACAGTCCCCTTCGTCCCTTTCTACGGCCCGCGTTATTCTTACTCGATTCAGAAATAGCGACAGGAAGATTCTTGTTTACAAAGTATGACTCATTACTGTCATTTTGAATATGAACTGAATTACTGAAGTCAAACCTTCAACACACTGCCTTTAGGCTCCTACACATTGACTTATATTCAAAACTAAAAACGTAAACATTTAAAAAACACAAACATGGAATACAAAGACGTTGTATAAAAACCAGTAGAAGAGTTAAAAGCATTTACAAAATAAATTAAAAAATCACTAAACCTTTAAAATAGTCCACAAATATTCATTATTTAAAATGTGATTTAAGACAACAAAAACCTCTCTTTTTAAAAATCACAGAACTTTCATTTTGAACATGGCTCAATTCCACATTTGGTTTCAAAACCACCCTCCTGATCTATTCCTGACATGATCTGACATAAAGAGGATTTACTTCCACTATTTTCATAAAAACAGCCAAATATTTCACACTAAGCATCCCAGAATATAAACCGACCTCTTGGATTTAGTCACTGATATCTCCATCTTCTTAGTTTGCCGTCATATTTTGAAATGCCTCTCCCTTCTCTGTATATCGTATCACCTTTGTGTATTTATAGTGGATTTAAACCTACATTTACTGCTGAATCTCACTTATTGTGCCTTAAAGTTTGGGCAAATGAAAAGCCTTTACTGACCAGGTCTCACACTGCTGATGGGTGCCATTAATGCACCACATGGAGCTTAATCCCTGCCAAATGTTTGTGTGCTGTAATCTGATTTGACAGCTGTATGAGGTGCAGCTGCTTCCTCACAGAGTGGTCTTCTGTTATGATCCGTGGATTTAGTGTAGAGCTGCTTCATGTTGACTAATGAGCTCAAAGTAAACTCAGAAAGTCCTGAAACATCACAGCTTCTTCAGACACACACACAGAAGCCTCAGAGCGCTCACTGTTTGGAGGTGTTGCCTGGGCTGCACGTCTGTCAAAACAAACCTAAAAAGAGAATCAGTTTGTGGAAGCAGTTGCAAGTTCGACATCCGGTTGGCATGAGGGAGGAGTGTGTGTTTGTGTGTGTGTGTGTGTGTGTGTGTGTGTGTGTGTGTGTTGTATGCTGGCAGGAAGGAAGTATGTGTGTGTGTTAGCAGCAGGATTTTATTAGTACACGTGTTCCCGTGTAAACACAGCGCTGTGTGCAGCTCAGGGACTTAAAAGGCTTCTGTGAGGAGTTCACTGTGAACACACACACACACACACACACACACACCTCCGCCTCTCCACTATGTTCAGGTTTATTATCATAGTTTTGATAGAATGGAAGGACTTTATTGATCCAAATTGGGACATTGTGTTGTTGCAGCAGCATCAAAACAAAGCAAAGCAGTTCAAATCAAATAAAGCAGCATTTGAAAGGAAAGTAAAAATCTGCATTAGGGACAAAACATTACAGACAATATAAACAAAAACTAAATATGGAGCAGGATATGTACAATACGTGTGAAAGCTGGGGGGCATTTGAGAGCTGTGGAATATTAAACAGAGTAAATACATATGGAATGTACATTATGGTATGGTTTCAGTCCAGAGAGGCTATGGAGCAGAGAGTCCTGCAGCCAGACGGGAATCAGAGTACAGAGTTACTGCAGAGGGCAGGAAGGTTCTGCTGAACCTGTCCTTGTGACAGCAGAGCTGGAGCAGTCTGTTGGAGACGGAGCTGCCTGTCCTTCCAGCTGCAGGTGGAGGGGGGGCGGGGGGGGGGGGTATCCATGATGGACAGCAGTCTGTTCAGAGTACTCCTCTCCACCACAGCTTCAAAAGGGTCCAGTTTGATGTCGATGACAGAGCCAGCTTTCCTGATCAGTTTATTGATTCTGCTGGTGTCACCGGCCCTGATGCTGCCCCCCCCCCTATTATTAAATAACATAACATGCAGCTTTCTTTAGTAACCCATGACGCAAAGGAGCTGGATGGTCTGTTAATCACACCACCAATACTTACAGTAACATGAAACCAAAACACAGATCATTTGAATATATAGGTGTTTTTTGGGCTTTATGCAAAACTAATGAGGTCTGCAATTCAATGACATCTTTACTGCTGTCTGTCTGTCTGTCTGTCTGTCTGTCTGTCTGTCTGTCTGTCTGTCTGTCTGTCTCTAATTTAATGTGTGTGTGTTTTCAGTGATGGATCACCTGAACACCAGCAACCTCCCCAACAACCAATCAGACTTCGACAGAGTGTCTACCCTGAAGGTGCTGCTGCCGCCGCTCTACCTGCTCACCTGGCTGGTGGGCGGGGCCCTGAACGGCGTCGCCGCCTGCATCTTCTTCCGGGTGCCCAGCGACTCAGGGCTGGTGGTGTACCTGAAGAACATGGTGGTGGCTGACCTCCTCATGCTCACCAGCTTCCCCTTCAAGGCGGCGGCCGATCTGGGCGTGGGGGGGTGGCGCATGCACGTGGTCACCTGCCGCTACACCGGTGTGCTCTTCTACTCCTGCATGTACGTGGGCATCGTCTTCATGGGCTTCATCAGCCTCGAACGCTACATGAAGATCGTCCGACACAACTCGTCTAACACCTCCACCTGCTGGTACCGGGTCTCATTTTCACTTTCAGTATTTACAACCCTTCATGCTAAGGGTTTAGATAGAATCCACCCTCCTTAAGAAGCGCTGCAAAGGTTTAAGTTAGATATAGATTCAATGAATAGGTTTTCAAAACAAAAGTAACATAGATGTGGGTGTAATTGGCCACCAGGGGCATTGTCTAAACATGCCTGACTTAATGTTGGTGCCTACTGTGGAGGACCTATTGAGGCCTTGAGGCAATGAAGTGTATAACACAATGGGTACGGTCGAATAGTCAAAAAATCAGGTCCTATCGTCTATTCCTATCTACTGTTCCTTGACCTTTGTGTGAAATGTCATGGGGTTAAGGAATAGTGGATAGGAGAACTCCAAAGGACTTAGGAAAAGAGGCTGCTTTGAGAACCCGACTGACCGACAGTATCCCACGTATTGATGATGGAGGACGTCATTAATGAGCGTCTGCTGTGGGGAACTACAGCTCCTATAAAGCTACTACTGAGAGCAGTGGTGGCTCCTGAAAAAAATCTCAGGGGGGGCAAATTTTCTCTGATAATGATTAAGGTGACCCAATCAATAGGTACATTAAGACCATATCAATGTGTAGTTAGATGATTAACTCAGACAGAGATCCCTCTTGTGTCCATTAGACGGCACAACAGAAATATGTCCCCTCTAGCATACACTCCAGTAGCACGTTTTGAACAGTCTTTGATGCGCCCTTGAACACCGTAGCATGTTTTAGATGCTCATCAAAAACTTAATCTATCTGAGCCACAAAGTCGACCAGTCTGAGAAAGATGCCAGGGTTGGTGGAGCCCTCAGTTTCATCTCTGCCTCGCAAAGCTAGCTCAAACACCCCGCAGAATTTCACACACTGGAACAGCCGGTTGAGGATGTGACGGCTCTGGCACCTCATTATTGTGGCCACGAACAGCTAGCTTGTACCCCTCATCCAGTGGAGTGGCAATGTTCACCCTCCCAAAAGAACATCTCAAGCAGCTATCCGTGTGGATCTTCCACAGCTCCTGTTTCTGTATGTTTTCAGAGAGATGCTGCATATCTGTTACACCAGTCGACCTCCAAGCATGGCTGTCTGCCGTGCCACCTTCAGGGTGAAAAAGTAGGCAGGGGTAGCAGAAGACTGCGTTGGCTACTTCACAGCCTGCTAGCCAGGTTTTTCGCTGTCACCAATTTGTAGAAGATCCTCGAGTGTGGGTCCCCCCCTTTGTAGAAACTTGTTGAATGGTTAAATCTGGTCTTGGAGGTCCTTGTTTTAATGCCATTTACGCCAGCCCTCTTGAGAGTAGTCAGTGACCTGATCGAAGAAGCATTAAGAAACTTATGCTTATGCCAGTGTTTTCTAAAGGAGGTTATAAAGGAAGTTTCAGAGCTCCTCTCCTCTCATCTAGAGAATTCTAGATGAGCTCTTATCATGGAGGCCACTGAGGTTCATCCGGGTCATTTCGCTCCTTAGGAACCTTCCTAAACTCAGCTGACTATTCCACCCTACCCCTCATCTATGATTGAGGAGAATAACTCACGTGAGGCATGTTTAGACACTGCCCCTGGTGGTCAAGGTATGTTATGACACCCATATATAGCTTAATACACTTCCTTTACATTCTTCCCAGCAATGAATTTATATTTAGCTCACACATTTGCAGCGCTTCACTAGTAGGGTTAATTATATGTACAGTCCGGCATGTTTAGACACTGCAAACCTTTAAAGGATACTTGTTTCCCTCCCTGCAGGTCGCGGTGGTGCAGCGTCTCCAGGCTGCACCTCCTGCAGAGCCCAGGCTTTGCTCGGGCGCTGGCGCTGCTCACCTGGATGTCCCTGCTGCTCAGCGTGCTGCCAAACGTGCTGCTCACCAGCAATCCTGCAAACGAGACGAACGCGCATCAATGCATGCAGCTGAAGACACCGTTCGGCCTGCAGTGGCACAAGTACTCCACCTATTTCAACATCGGCCTCTTCTGGCTGGCGCTGTGCCTGCTCTCCTTCTGCTACACCTCCATCGCCTGCCGGCTGTACAGCTCGTACCGCCTCATTCGCCGTGGCCAGAGCAACGCCTGCAGGAAGTCCAAGCGCAGCATATTCAGCATCCTGGTGGTGTTCTTCGTGTGCTTCGTGCCGTACCACGTGCTGCGCGTCCCGTACACGTTAAGCCAGGGTAAGGGGTCGGGCTTCATCAATGACGACCGGTTCCTGCTATTCCAGCTGAAGGAGGCCACGCTCTTCCTCTCGGCCTTCAACGTCTGCCTCGACCCTGTCATCTACTTCCTGATGTGCCGCACCTTCAGGGAGTCGCTGCTCAGGAAGCTATCGGGGAGGAGAGGGAGGGGGAGGGGGAGGGGGAGGAGTAGGCGGGGGTCACTCACCACCGGTCAGTCCTTCACAAATTTAGGCGGGGGAGAGGAGGTGAGGGAAAGAGGGAAGGACACAAGGATAGGAGACTGATCACCTTCACCTGCTCTTGGGCGCTTCCACCTTGGCCTCCTTTGCGTGGCCAGCTCCATCGACCTTTACTCGTCAAAGAAACCGTTTCTGAGCTTTTGATTGAACTGTTTTGACCAATATGTGATCACTTTATCCAACGACACATGTAGCCATAGCTATCTACAAAGCTAACGGTCCCAGCTTTTGAGATGGGGGCTGAGATGGATAAAGATAGAAAGGGTGCTGAGCCACTGAGTAAGGGATGCAGCTAGAGGAGAGGAGACAAGACAAGGGTGAAATAACAGAGGAAACAAGGGGAGGAAACAGGGAGGATTGAATCGTTTGATAAAGAAAAGCTTCACTTGAAGAAATCTGCATCAAACCTCACGCATCCCAATGTGAATTTAAATAACTTGCTTCAATAAAAAATCATGGATATCTTTGACAGAAATGTTTGTATATAAGTATAGGAGTATATATTATCCACTGCCATGCGTAGGACTCCTAGAGTAGGGGGGAATTTTTGTTTAAGAAGCAAAGTGAATAAAGGAAGTGCTGTGTGGAAATGAAAGAGGAGTGTGATGACTGGGCCTTTCTTAGAATTCTCATAATTACACTTTAAATATCTGGGGGAAGGTCTGATCAAGTGCAGAAAACAGAAGTGTTATCCTGCTGGTGTACCTGTAGAGAATATCAATAGAAAGGGCATTTATTTTAAGCAGCGATTAAAGAGGATCAATTATTGGCAGTTACATGATTTGTTTTCAGGCTCCCTAATAGACTGAGGAAAATAGAGGAATAGGAAATCAAGCTTAAAAAGGAGGATCTAAAACATGAAGTGCAACCACAATGCACAATAATTAAGAATTAGTAGTTAAAGTACAGTAAGTATGTGGTAGATGAAGTACATTGTACCTAAGTACAGTTTTAATACATCAGTGTAGAAATACTCCAACAAAATATACTAGTAAAACATGGGTGTGCTTACACACTGTGACCACCGGAGGGCAGTACAATAAACATGGTGTACCAAACAGCTTACTAACCTTCAGAACAGAAATGTCTAATCAGGTGGTAAAAATATCCCGAAGACTGGAAACTTTGAGTTTCAGTGAATGTTTTCAAAATAAAAGCAGTATATATTTATATAGGTGTAATTACAGACTCTCACCAGTCTCTAAAGATGATGGGCAGATGATTTGTGTCTAACACACCAGACTGTCTCGGCCTCTATTTTCCTGATAAAATCAAAACATTTAAATAAATTCTACAAAATTAATTTAAAAAAAACATTTCTTAAAAAACTAAAAGACTTGAAAAAATAGGATCTTAAATAGTTGTAATATAGTCTTCAGCAAATTCATTTTTAAACAATCAAAATCAAACGTATTATAATAAGTCTTCACTGCCCTCTGGTGGTCGCTGTGTGTATCGCATTATCCCAGACGACATCACACGCTTTCAAAATAAGAGTCTCTTTGACTGTAAGAAGTAGTCACATCACACACTTTCAAAATAAAAGTCTCTCTCTGACTGCAATAAGTAGTCACAACATCACAAACTTTCAAAATAAAAGTCTCTCTCTGACTGCAATAAGTAGTCTTATCACACACTTTCAAAATAAAAGTCTCTCTTTGACTGCAATAAGTAGTCACAACAGCACACACTTTCAAAATAAAAGTCTCTCTGACTGCAATAAGTAGTCTTATCACACACTTTCAAAATAAAAGTCTCTCTTTGACTGCAATAAGTAGTCACAACAGCACACACTTTCAAAATAAGAGTCTCTCTCTGACTGCAATAAGTAGTCACATCACAAACTTTCAAAATAAAAGTCTCTCTTTGACTGCAATATGTAGTCACAACATCACAAACTTTCAAAATAAGAGTCTCTCTCTGACTGCAATAAGTAGTCACATCACAAACTTTCAAAATAAAAGTCTCTGACTGCAATAAGTAGTCACATCACAAACTTTCAAAATAAAAGTCTCTCTGACTGCAATAAGTAGTCACATTACACACTTTCAAAATAAAAGTCTCTGTGACTGCAATAAGTAGTCACAACAGCACAGTTTCAAAATATGACTTTATAAATAGGGGTATAAGCTTTGCATGTTTTATTTTGTACATGTAGTTACAGCCTCGTGCTAAAACACACAATAATTATCGGCTCCTTTTAAACAAAAAGTCGTTAATTAGGTAGCATAAAGTATTAGGTGGTTCACACATAACATTTGTACTTCAAATATTTTAGCAAAGGCAGTTATCTTAACATATAAGTGAGCAGAATGTAGAATCACAAAATGCAGTTTAAACAGTACAGCGAAAAAGGATATAAAGCTGCTCTTAAAGTACGGCCCACAGGTGAGCTGCCTTAGCCCCGCCCCTCCAGGCTGGCAGGTAAACCAGTAGGGTGGAGTGGGAGAGGGATTTTCTAAAGTGGTGTGTACGTAATAATTAAGAGAGCATTACGATATATATTTTAAAACTATAACGTCTCTGTTTCTTTTCCTTTCCTAAGATAACTTTTAATAATCAATCAATAAAGTTTATAATCTGAACAGAACACGGGGATCTTTAGCACACCCAGTCTGCATAAATGGGGAAACAGCTGTGTGTGTGTGTGTGTGTGTGTTTCCTGGCCATAGCAGGAAGTCAGACTGTTGATCTCATCAATGGCTCTCACAGTGACAGGTGAGTACTGCAGCTATTTCTGCTCTGTGTACTTGTACTACAGTGATGCTAAACCTTTGTTGTATTTGTATAAACTATTATCAGGTACTTTTTCACAAACATAGGAGTCGATATGGATGGAAAATCATTATTTGTTTGTGTCCATCTGTGTATCTGCTGTGGGTACACACACGTGGAGGTGTTCAGATATTTTACTGTTACAAACTCTGTGTTGTGATTATCATATAATTGGAGTATCAGCAGTAAACGTACACAAGTATTACCCCCTTCAGTGGGTGGGAGAAGTACTCAGATCCTTCACTTGAGTACAAGTAGAAATACTAAATAAAAAGTTCTGAATTAATAGTTTACTTAAGTAAACGTAGGAAAGTATAATCACAACATATACTTTAAAGTACGACTAGTACTCTGCAGAAGGACCCATTTCAGAGTTGTGTTCAGTGCTATCAGCTGCATGTACTACAAGTGAAAGTATTTGTTATGCAAGAGAAGTAACGCAGTAATACCACAGTGGAAAAACACAGCAGGCCTAAGATATGCTGCTCTTCTTAAAGTCAAATAATGCTGGTGTTGTGATTGTCACGTCTTTGGAGGATCAGGAGTAAAAGTACACAAGTATTATTATATTCAGTGTACTCAGATCCGTAACTCAAGTACAAGTACAAATACTAAGGTCTTAAAATATTCTACTAAACATTGAAGTCCAAAATGTTTACTGAAAAATCCAAATCTACGTTAAAGTACGACTCGTACTCTGCAGAATGACCCGTTTCAGAGTTATATTCAGAACTATCGGCGTCATGTTCTTCAAGAATCAAGTAAAAGTACTTAATGCAGAGTGGATCTATCACAGTACTGTGTTAAAAGCACGATATTTACATCCGAAATGTAGAGCAGTATGTGGTAGTATTACATTGAAATAGTCATAGTTTAGTTACTTTCCAGCTCTGATTGACTTCATGTATTTATAATATCAGCCCTCAGGGGAGACCCTCAGCTGCATGTAGTCAAAGTTACGTAGTACAAGTACTACCTTCATATAGCTGAAGAACCTGCAGTGAACGTGTACAAGTATTATGAGCTTTGTGTAGATAAATATACGTATAGTTCACTACAGTACAGAACTATTAGCTACTTATAAAGTATCTGCAGTACAAGCATTATCAGCTTCTTAAAGTACGTGTTGGATGAAGTACTTTTGACTTTTATCAGTGTAGAAATACTCTGTTAAAAGTAGAAGTTCTGCATTAAAAACTATTCTTTAAAACACAGAAGTACACAATCAAATACTCAAATTGTACTAATTATGCAGAGTAATATTTACTATGTCCCAGGATTATAATAACCAGTGAAGTACCAGTATGTGTACTTTACGCCGCCAGGTCTAATACTCCTAGATAATACATGATGTTTCATTAGTTGTTTTATATCTTTAGCTGATTTTGTTTGAGTCCAAAGTTTAATATCTGATCCCAAGCTGTAGTGGAAGTCTCAGTCTCCTGGTTCACATGAATAACTGATCAAATGAACTTTTTCCAGACCGGCATTAATAAAGAATAAGCTAAGGTTTGAAATGTAAAGAGGAGCTCTTTGGTTATAGTAGAATACAAATAAACACACTAATGCAAGTAAGAACACATCCAGGGCTAGAAATGACGAGCAGCAGCTCCAGAACAGGGTCACGTATGTGATCACATAAAGGAGAGTACTGTGTCTGAATTGTGAGGGGGTCTACCGGGGGCCGTGGTGGTTCTACAGCCTGCTCGCGTTGAGTGGAGCAGCTGAGGGGGGTTCAGGCCCCTGGTGAGAAAGCCACCTGGCACGTCCAGCTGGGAGGAGACCCAGGACCAGGAGGAGGGATCCCTTCACTGGTCTGGGAGCGCCTTGGAGTGCCCCAGTCAGAGCTGGTTGATGCGGGCCAGGGAAAGGGTCGCTTGGGGCTCTCTACTGGACCTGCTACCTCCGAGACCCGACTCGGATAAGCGTAAGACGGATATATTTCACAACATTAAGGTATAGAAAAAGATTTAGATGAAACCTGGATGTACCAAAAAACTACGTACAGTTCAGAGAAAACACTAAGAATAATCAAACAGAATATGTGGCGTGAACAGATGTGCACATTATTCGGAGGTTGAGGATGAAGTGCCTCACACTGAAGCACAGAACTTGAGTAAAGGTACCCGTACGTTTCTTGCGTGACCTGGTGGTTTAGTTGAGTCTGAGGTTTGTCTGTTACTTCCTCTATCAGCTCTCACCAGTTCCTGCATGTTATTTGAATATTCTCTAAGCACACATTATGTCTGTGTTCCCCCTCTGTAAACCAGAACCATGAGCGACCCGGGGGCAGTGACTCAGTCCTTGAACGAGACCAAGTGTAATGTCTCGACTCCCTACAGTCAGGTGGACACGTCGGCCCGCCACTTCTTCCTGATGTTCCACAGCCTGGTGTTCCTGGTGAGTCCCCTTTCCCTGTCTGAAGAAACACTATGGATTTATATTTCTCTTAACATTTTTATCAAACATGTTTTGCTTTTATTGTTATTATTATTTTTAATACAATTATTGAAAACGTTCCTATAAAAAAAAACAACGACGTGATATTTTCCATAAGTGACATCGGCTCCCCCCCCCCCCCCCCCCCCCCCACCCACCCCTCCTGCAGGTGGGACTGCTCCTGAACGGCTTCACCCTGAAGGTGTATTTCTGCCAGGCTCAGCAGCAGCAGTCCAGCACCGTCACCGTCTACCTGAAGAATCTGGTGGCCGCCGACTTCCTGATCAGCCTCTGCCTGCCGCTCCGGATCCTGAACTACGCCAGCACCTCGGTCCCCATCCACCTGGTCTACTGCAACTTCGGGGCGTCCACCTTGTACCTCAACATGTACGCCAGCATCCTGTTCATGGGCTACATCGCAGCCAACAGGTGAGCTCACGGGGGGGGGGGGGGGGGGGGGGGGGGGGGGGGGGGGGGTCACACTCATTCTGGGTCAGGGGCCAGAAGATCGAGAAATCACTTTACATTCATTTCCAGATCTGTGTAATCCTGATCCGCCAGCAAACACACTACAGTGGGAACCATTAAAGGGCCCTTATTCTGCAAAATCCACTTCTTCACCTGGACCTCCTCCTAGAGCAACGTTGTGTTTTTTAAACCAATCAGCTCTCAGAGGGGCGTGGCCAGCAGCAGCTCATCAGCATTTAAAGCTACAGACACAGAATCGACACTTAAAGACCTCATGACACGTGGAAAATAAAGTAATATACATACACACATTGAAAGTACACATACAAAATAGTCACTTGAAGTTGGTTTTAATCATTATGATAGAGAAATTGAGTTTGTACGGCCTTTTAAAAGTGCGATTTTTGCGATCTGCTACCGACCTTCCTATTAGTCAGTCACATGACCTATGACGTACACTCCGGAACGGCTCCTTGGTCAAGACACTATCCCACCTGTCACTCACGACTATCCTGACACCTGTCAACAACATGGATTCTGACAACTCCGATTCATCCTCGGATCCTGACACATTTTTCGAAGTGGCAGAGTCCGACCCAATGCTGGAGGACAATGTGAGGGGCGTTATGCCCTATAGATACGAGCCATACTTGGATGAGTTGGAGCCACAGGGTTCTACGGAAAGTTCGGATGGCGAGGCAGAAGGCGCTGTTGGTGGTGCTGCTGTGGCAGACGGTCGGATGCCTATGGATTTTGGCAGACTACAGCACGTGGAATGGTAACTTCCTTCTTGTTCACTTTTCTGACAATGAACACTCCGTAAGATATTGTACTTTGTAATATCCACCACAACCAGCGTTTGCACCAGCGAGCATGTGTGTGTGCAGTCTGCCTCCTCACCTCCCAGAATTAGCCAAATAGTCACCATTACTAGCCTACAGATCGCAAAGGGCCATTGTTGTTTCCCGGTGCTTGTCATAGTCTTAATCTTTATTTAGTTATGTTATTTTTTTTGAGAGCGATGAAAATACCAATTAGGTCTACTATATTAGTTTGCCCTGCGTCATACTCATACAGTAGCCTATGCTATAACCCAGTAGTAGCCTATGCTATAACCTAGCTCCTGACCAGTGGCCATCCTTCCGCGATTAGGCTAGTTCTACGTCGGCTTTTCACGCGAATCAACCCATGACATTGACACTTTGTAAAGTTCTGTGACAATTGTAAGATTGTTTCAAGCCCCTTGCCTTTATCTGTTATATTTTAGGTGTTCTTGTGGGAGATGTGAGCCAATGCCACTGGTAGTGGAGTCGGTGTGCTGCCGCGAACAGTCAAGAGTGTGCGAGAGGAGAGAGGAGGAGGGAGCAGACACCCGCTGCATCACAGAACATTCTGGCTTTGAGCCAGTTTGTCTGAATCTGCATGTTCTGCGCACCGCACATTTCCACTATCGGCAAGAATACGGGGATGTAGAGGGAAACGAGTGAGTATACAATCCTATTGTAAAATCATTTGTATGGACTAGTAGGAATTGTATGATTTGATATCACCAATGACGTAAATGTATGCGTAAAACGAACTGTCATGTAGGTTACAGTAGGCCTAGGCCTACATCTAAAACACCTGTGTTTTTCTTCTGATTTTCTTTCAACTTTTAGGTGGAAGAGGTACACTGGATACAGACAGTTTGTGCGATGGTGCTACGAGTACCTGGGAAGACATGTCAGGGTCCCCATACCTTCCTGTGTGGTGTGGTGTATCCGGAGAACTTTTCCCTCCATTGATTACAGGGGGTTCCAGGACACCAACAGCCCGTGATGATACATGTATGCTGTTAACTTGTTAATTTTGTTTTTTTAGTTTAAATACATGAGTTTGTAAATACATGAAAATGAATGTCAATACATGATACCTCTGGCTTCACATGAATGTGTCTTCATTTTTACAACTTACAACAGCTTACAACAAATAGGCCTAGCAAATCAATTTACACCTTCACCATGGAAGGGTAGCTGATATTTTTGATCATACGGTGTCTAAGATGTGCTGTACTTCAGGGACAATGCAATACAAGCCCACATGGATAAGGGGGAAAACTGTAGCAACACAGACATACTACACACCCTGTAATGACACTTTTCAGAACACCAAGGTGAGGATGGAGCAGGAGGTTCCCAACACAGTAAATCAAAGCACTCACGGCAAAGATGAAATTAAGTTTGTGTTTATTCCATTCAGTCCGGTTCTCATGTGTACATTTAGGTGTTATTTGTAATGCTAAAGCGGGTCATATGTGCATTGACTGCTGCCCTCTTATCCGGCTTTTCGAATGATGCATTGAGTGGCTCTGTAACAGGGGACGGGTCTGGGATGTCAAAGTCATCACCGTTGTAGTCCTCACCTCGACACATGGCCTCCACCATCCGCATCAGCTCTTCAGCATAGCCTGTTGCAGAGGAATATGGGACAAGGTTCAAATTAATCCAACCATAGATATGACACACGACTATGTACATCTCAAAATACAAATCATATCTGCAATCAACTTTCTATTATGCTTACCAAAAGATGGCTCCTGTAAGACTTTCCTCACAATGTAGCCGCCCTTCTTATACTTTGGATACCGCAGGTTGAACATCATCTCGCCATCGTGTCTGCTCCGCTGCTCCCTGTTGGCATTCTCGTTGAAATGCAAAGCAGCCAGGATCCCTCTAAGAACAGAACACAAACAGAATAATCAGGAACAAGATGACCATTCTTAACAGCGAAACATAAACAAGTCAACCCAAAAGAGCCCATGTTACCCCTCTATTTATCAGGTTGCACTGCCTAACAGTGGCTGCCCAAACCAGGCACAAGGCCCTGACCCTTGCCTACAAAACCACTTCAGGACATGTACATTTCCTGTGCACTGCAAATGTTGCAAGCTGTGATTTTGTCCTCGATTGTAAGTCGCTCTGGATAAAAGCGTCTGGCAAGTGTAATGTAATAGAATGTAATAATGTCCTAAAAGAATGTTTCACGGAATATTTCTTTGATTACCTGCTCTCCATCCCTTTGTATGAAAAGTGGCACATCTTTGGCGCAAAGTGGGTAATCACGCTATGGAATGCTTCGAGGTAGGATGTCTGGTGTGACGGGGACAGGCGTTGTATATCTGCACACAGCCTCTTGTTCCGGATGATCTTCTCCACTTCAATAGACACCTTCGTATCTGAAGAACATTGTACAAAATACATGTAAATTATGCAACATGATGCAACATGATACTGTGATCACAATCTCTGTAAAATAAACATTAGGAGTATACTAACGACAACTCAGCCACGGTTTACGCTGTTCCCTGCCTTCCAGGACTCCGTGCGCACAAGAAGAGAACAGTCCCTCGAACCCGGTGTGCCTGTTGTGGATGTGATCGATGACTGATGTCCATTTGTCCACCACAAGTTGTCCACTGCCAGGAGGCGTCGAGACCACGGACCAGTACAGATGGTTTATAATACTTCCCACCCAGGGTTTGAGGTCCTGGCAACCTCTAGTTTGTCCAAGGCTCTGCAGCTTCTTCTTGACACCTGAGTAAACATGTGTAGATGAATAAATAAATAGAAATCTAATGTACTGCTTGAAGGTCTTGACTCCAAGGGCATAACTAAAACCCTTTTTAGATACATGAACAGCCTGTAATAGCCTGAAATAGGCCCTGTCCTCCACACACACAAGGATTTCACACATAAAATTTGTCCAAACCCAAAAAATCATATCTTTCAAAAAGGAATGTCAAGGTAGTGCTTCAAGTCTCTCTTAAAAATTACATTAAACAGGTTTAAACATGTTGCACTTACTCTTGGCTACATGCCATATGTCAAACTGGTGCGTGATGTCTGGATGGTCCTCTCTAATCATCATGTTGATGCCTATGTGTCTGTCTGTCACGAGAGTTCCGACATCCACAAAGCCCTGGACTTTCTCAAGGGATCGCTGCAGTCCCACTTTCTCCATGTGGTAGGACCCTCCAACCTCATTGCTCTAAAACATAAAAAGCAGGAGATTTTGATGAGCATAACATTGACTAGTATAAAATTGTCCTTACTACGACAGAAGAGTGTGTTTTCTATACTGGGCAGGACTCACATAGAGGCATAATACATCTGAAATGTACCTGTACAAGTTGTACGTCAATAACAGCTGTTTTCCGGAGCTCCATTGTTGAGTAGGTGCCGTACTTAGCGCAATGCCCTGGGGTGTCGGCACGCCCGTCACCACCACACACGATGGGTTCCCCTTCTGCCTGTAGCAGACAGAGCATGGCAAACTGCTGCTCGCCCCAAACTCGCTTCACAGCTTTGAAAAGCACCTGGTCCTGATGTCTGAAGAACGATCTTTCCGACATCACAGCAACGCCCAATCTGGATAGGACACGCAGCACCTTGGTGACAGTGGCCCCACTGAAGAGAATGGCAGCGGACAACAACACATTCCCAGCTGCTGTTCTGCCGAAGAAAGGTTGACTGTTCCATAGTCCTTGGTTCCCACATCCCCCGCACTGGATGGTGACCTGCAACTGTGTTCCTACTTCTTTACACTGCCAGGACAGTGACCTGCTCCCACAAAGTCCACAGCTGCACCATGTTGACAACAGCGTCACCAGGCATTCCCAGAACACAAGAAAAACGCTACCTGCTGGCGCCTCAGGTGGCGGCACTGGTGGAGTATTGTGTTCAGGACTCTCTTCAGCTGAATCATCAGAGGACGGCAGCTTGTAGTCGGGATCATCTGTCGACATGTTGTCATCTGAGTCAGAGCCACAAGAGGTTGAGTTGTCGGTGTTGTGAAAGCAAAAGCAGTCATCCTCAGTCTGAGTCCCAACAGTGACCATTGATGTAGTAGCCTGCACACCTGGGGAAAAAACAATGTTTAGTATATAGAAATCAGTGTCAGCTTGAAGGAAATCTTCATTCAATACACACAACTTTTTGTGAAGCTTGCTCGCACTAGTAAATTTGTAGATTGTAAAATAGTCTTTTCCTAAGACAGATAGTTTTTCCAACATTCTTGTGTAGATGTGAAAATAGATGTTTGACATAGAAAAGGATTGTCATTAGTGATGTATCTATCTACACAAGATGCAATGCTGAAAAGACCCGTTTCCCCGGACATCTGTTTGGCTAAAATACGTACATAAATGATAAAATACCTTTAGTCCGTCCCCTTCCTTTGAACTGCATAGCCACCGTCCTTGTTGGTGGCCTCAGACACACTTGAACGGAAAAGTCACTGTGCTGATCTTCTGTTGAATTCACCTGAATAAATAAGTAAGTAAATAAATAAATGTGTGTATACATATGTGTGTGTGTGTAAAAGTTAAAAAAAAAACTAAAAAATAGAGTTTCCTTCCAACACAGGTAACCTAGTAAAAAGTAGACCAGTGTATTTGTCTTACAATCAGCTGATTCTGCACTGGTTGAATTGAGTTTGTGGTGGGTCCTTGTTAGGTTTTTAGTGTTTTTCAGTAATGACAGTCCATCTATCTAGTTAGGTACAATGGAGTAAATGGTGTAACGGTTATGTTATATGTGCTACTGTTGTAATTACACCACAAAAGTACTTTTACTTTTAACACCTCTGGAGATGGTGAGGGTGAAGGTCTGAGAGAGGGGGGCACTGGCACTTGATATACTGTAATGCTGTGTGTAGTTAGTCAAATAAAATCTTTAGTCAGTAACTTAGTTGACCTGAACGCTTTCCGAAAACTTACATCAGTAGATGGGTCCCCGTCAGGAAAGTCATCGCTTTCCTCTTCAGCAACATACTCAGACTGGCATTCCTGTAGTACCTGAAACATAAATAAATAAATCACAAGATTTAGCGTGAGTTGGAGGGGGAAAAAAAACGCTACCGCAAACCTAAAACAAACACTTGAGACTTGACTTTTTGCTAACACTCTGAGGTGAACTTAGCTGAATAGCTAAAGCACTTAGCACTAGTAGCCAGCTGAGCTGAAGTGTTCAGAGCTAGCGCCAACTTCAACTATGAAGAACCACCGCAAGCTGTTTACACAGTGCCAAACACTCATTCCTTTGCATTTCATTTCCCTTCCATTATTAAAATATAGTCCAAAATAAGAAGGTACGTACCTCCAATCTCTGCCTTTTCTCCAGAGCATGAGACCTCCGGCTCTTGACGTCGCCGTTCGCCCCCGGGGCTAACCTCGAGCTTGTCCCTCGATGAAATATACGCGGAACCGAATTGGGCAGCAAAACCTTCTTCAGACGAACATCAATACCAAGCTGCTCCTTCAGAGCGGGGATCGAGTCGTAGCACTCCTCTTCAAAATGCGCTGAGCAAAGTACAGACGACGAGCTTGGCTTCCATACTGTTCCTTTCGGACCAGCTCTTGTCCTACAAACTTGTTGCGTCCAGAGTTCACACAAAGCAGGGTCTTTCGGAAACCGATGAAGGGTAAAACCGTTCTCCCTGGTGTTTGAACAATACGCTGCAACACACCGCTCAGGCATGTTCTCAACAAAAATATTAAGAACAAAACTTTAAAGATGCTAAAACTGCGAGTACGACTTACTGTGACTAGAAATGATCAAGGTCAAGGGTGGCAGCAGGTGCAATCAGGTCTAAAAGCGTTCCGGAGCATACGTCATCTTTATGTTGGAACGTTGTCAAGACACTGGCCTGTGGATTTCAGTGGCTTGCGTACAAATTTCGAAAATAACAGAGAACCGGGCATATTTATCACAATTATGTATTTCAAATCGAAAATAAAAGTTATTTTAGACTAAATAAAAAAAGGTAGTCTCTAGGTGTCATGAGGTCTTTAACAGGCCTAAAACAGAGGGGATTATGGGATGCTGCAATGATCTGTTTGGTGTTTCAGCCAATCAGAGACCTGCTCTGTATATATCTGGGACCTATAGTATAGGGTATAATAGAGGTGCTTTAAGGGAGAAGTTGTTCGCCTGCCTTGTAAATGTATAAAACGTATACATAGAAAATACTTTGCACAGTCATCCTGCGGGCCGGGTCTCTGACCCCCCCTGAGTCAGCCAAACAGTGGACACTAAACGTGGTTATACCTGTTGTTCATCTACATTTACATCCACCGGTTTTTATGCGCTACTTCCATTTAAGCTCGATAAAACCTGAGAGGAGATGGAGAACTTTTACAACCTCTTGATGGAGCCAGAAAAACACATTTTATATATTTAATTTGGATAATTTATACATTATTTATGAATAAAATCTACATTGTTTTTATTATTATTTACAATTCATGTTATTATTTAATTTTTGTTATTTATATATATTTTTTAATAAATAAAATATACGTTATTTTTATTATTATTGAAACAGTTCCTATAAAAAAACTAAACAACGATGTGTCAATAACTGGATATTTTCTCTCAATAACTAGAGAACTGAAACCAGTTATTATTCCATTGCTTTATTTGAATTCATACTCAAACTTTAACTGTACAGGACTTGAGTAACTAAAGGAGGAGTGAGCAGCTGGAAACATCTGCTCTTATTACCAATACCTGAAAATCTCACTAATGCCAGTATACTGTCAGCATGTGAACTGTGGCTTCAGAATCAAGGTCTGTCGGTGAGTTTGACGTAAGGCTGAGTCACCTGAGTCATACCCAGGTATTAAAGTAATGCAGTAGTTTCATAAAAGTTAAGAAGACATGTGGTAGGAAGAGCTTTGCATGATATTGAGGTCAGGATATCACAGAGGTACTTTTACTGGAAGGACTACTTTTGTTTCCTGACCACTTTAACAGTCAAAACTTTACCGTACATTTTCACGTATCAGATGGAAGACTCAGATCCTTCACCAAAGTGAACGACAGTCTCCATTAAAACATGCTACTCAAGTGGAAGCACAGAAGTATAAACTCAAATAGCACAGACTTTCACTTCAGTTTGGGGAGAAACAGGTTAAGATCAAACTGAAGCAGGACGCTGGCCTCTACAGCTGCACTGAGCAGGCGTCGTTCATTATGAGGATGTGGGATTTGTATTTGTAAAGCTTTAGGATGTGGTTTTCTAATGAAGACTATACCTGCTGCAGGAAGAAGTAGATGCTGGGTTTAGCAGCCTTATGTTTGGACCTGCGTTCCTCAGAGAAAGTAAAAATAAGGACAGCAGAAGCAGTCCTGCAGCCGGTACTGCGGTAGCCTCTGCTTGAAGGCTGAGGCTCCGATGCAATATCACAAAATATGAGGCGACAAACAAACATCCAAACCAACTGAAGAAGCTCCCAAACCGCGTTGAAAAGGATCTGATTACAAAGGGAGGTAGACCTGAATACTCTGCAACAAGTCGAAGATAACATCGCTTAGCAGTCACTATTTCAGTTGCCGGGTAACAGAGCTGTTGTCTTCCTGACTTCCCCCCTGAGGGAGACTTCATGTTGCATAGAAACAGCAGCACTGTGTACCATAGTTAATCTCTGAATCCTCCATTGTGCAGCAGTAATGGCATCTGTTTGCACTGCAAGGGCTCCACAACAAAAGTTTATCAGATAGTTTCATGTGATTTTAGATTATTTAGATATCAGACATTGATAATAATAATCTCCACATATTAACACACTTCATGAAATCTGAAGTAAAAAGCTAATGTTGGGCTATAAAGGAACTACAGCACGGTCACATGACTTCACATCACCACCGCTAAGCTAAAGGAGGCTAATGTTGGGCTATATAGGAACTACAGCACGGTCACATGACTTCACGTCTCCACCGCTAAGCTAAAGGAGGCTAATGTTGGGCTATAAAGGAACTACAGCACGGTCACATGACTTCACGTCGCCACCGCTAAGCTAAAGGAGGCTAATGTTGGGCTATAAAGGAACTACAGCACGGTCACATGACGTCACGTCTCCACCGCTAAGCTAAAGGAGGCTAATGTTGGGCTATATAGGAACTACAGCACGGTCACATGACTTCACGTCTCCACCGCTAAGCTAAAGGAGGCTAATGTTGGGCTATAAAGGAACTACAGCACGGTCACATGACTTCACGTCACCACCGCTAAGCTAAAGGCGGCTAATGTTGGGCTATAAAGGAACTACAGCACGGTCACATGAAACGACAGCCATGCTGTTTTTAAACTCAGCAGTGGGGTATTAACTGACGTATTTAGTGTTATGCTGACTCATAGCTTGTTCCTTCACCGCTCTACAGTGTTGGTTTTATCTGAGGATGTTTTGGTTAATATTCTTCTCCTTCTCTCCTGTCTCCAGGTATCTGAAGATCGTCCATCCGTTAGGAACCCACGTCCTGCAGACGGTGCGAGCCTCCCACATCATCTGCACGCTGACCTGGCTCTTCCTCTTGGCCACGGTGAGCACCTACATCACCCTGTCCCTCCTCACCCAGGGCCACTTATCCTCTGTCCCCAGTAGCCTGAGCTGTGACGACAATCACAGCGCACTGCTCAGCGCCGTCTACAAGTTCATGCACTCGTGCTCCGCCGCCGTCTTCCTGCTCGTCCTCGTCTCGCTGGTCTTCTTCTACTACAGCACCTCCCGCCGCTTGTCTCTGGCGCAGCAGAGGCAGCCGGCGTCCTCCACCTCCAAGAAGTTGGCCAAGTCTCGCAGGAACATGTTGGTGCTGGTGGTGGTCTTCTGCGTCTGCTTCGTGCCGTACCACCTGGTGCGCCTTCCCTACGCCTTCCTGAGGGGCTACTCCTGTAGCCAGACCTTCTTCTACCTGAAGGAGGTGAGCGTCATGCTGTCGGTGCTCAACGTCTGCTTGGACCCGCTCATCTACTTCATCTTCTGTAAGGCCTTCCGGACGCAGCTGAACCTGAAGACGGCGTTCAGCCTCACGACGGCGCCGACGCGAGCAGAGAACACCAAGAGGAGGAGCAGCGACGGGCAGCTGAGCACCATGAAGTTCAACCGGAAGACTTCCCTCACAACCACCACCAAGCACAACGACGTGCTGTAGCTTAGACTAAGACTCAGTGGCGGTTTCACTGAGGGGGGGGGGGGGGGGGGGGTGGCAAATCTGGCTGGTTATGTAATGAGAGGCGCATTGCGGGACAAAAGAGACAAAGACATTTTAACAGAACGACCATCAGTATAAATTATTCTATGAGGGGCGCCACAGGGCAGGTCAAAGATCATTGTTACTGACCACCAATGAACCCCCCCTTGAACCGCCCGTGCTGATACCCAAAAACAATCACGTCACAACTGCAGAGTATGAGCAGAGACGGACCAGTCAACAGGACATTTTTGGGAATAGCTGTTGGACTTCAGACTTTAAACCTATTTGTCCGATCGTCATTTTTAGTGGCAGCTGATTTTGTTATAGGGAGTTCCATCCATCCTCTTATATACCGCTTATCTGACTCGGGTCGTGGAGGTAGCAGTTCCAGTGAGGGCCCCAAACGTCTCTCTTTCCCTGGCTCACATCAACCAGCTCTGACTGGGGGATTCCAAGGCGCTCCCAGACCAGCGTGGAGATCTGATCCCTCCACCTGGTCCTGGGTCTCCTCCCAGTGCCTGGAACACCACAGCTGGCTCCTGGTTCTACTCCGAGTCCCTCCAGGAGGACTGGACTGCTCACCTTATCCCAACCCTGAAGGAGTGCAAGTTAAAAAGGACTTGCCTACTCAAACTAAATGTTAGCTTTTAGGTAATAAGTTCCCTATTGTATCTTTATTTATTGATGTTAGAAGTTGTACAGAGTTCTATGAAGCCCCAAGGGCTTTTCAATCCTCTAAATTGCACAGAATCATTTGTATATACCGGCCTCTATGGTTTATAAGATACGCAAAGAGAAGCAGAACTGTGAGTTATATATATCAAAGGTCAGCCTGCACTCTGTGACGCACCACTGCCTATACATTAGCATTAACAGCGTGTTGCGGGTGGGTTTTAATCACATTCAGAGGGGGTTTTAGCATAAATGTAATGTCATCGTGTTTTTGCAACTTGTTGGTTCTGCAGTGACAAAAACTCCACATTCATTCACCACAGTTGTTTGTGCCAGTGTGCTCCGTTGCACACACATAAGGTGGCATCTGCTGTGGGGAAAGACTTGCACAATGATTTGTTTGTGAGAGAGACACATGTCAAAGTGTTCTGGGGATTAAACAGGTCTACAGCCAACGTACTAATAGACGAATATAACAGATCCATGCTCTGAGACGTGTCGGTAAAGCATTTCACTCAAAATGTTTATCTCAATGAGACCCATCCGGATTAAATAAAGGTTCAATAAATACAAAATGAAAAAGTCAGAGCTGCAGAAACGACAGCTCTTTAATCGTGGTTTATGTGACATGTTCACAAACCAACAGAGGTTAGTCACTGAGGTCTCTACCTTGTTTATGTTTCTCAGAAATCTGAACTGTGCGGAGGTGTCTGATTGGTAGCTGCTCACAACTCAGGCTTCCTATTCAATATATATAGAGAAGAAGAGGTTATTTCCACCTATCCAGATCGAAAGAGGTTTATCTATGTTGAAGTTTGTCACCATCTATTGTAGGTATCCAGATAAAAGACATTCAGTTAAATGTATAATGAAAGAAATAGTCGTGTTTTTGTTTATTTGCATTAATAAAATATTGGTATTATTGACCTTTCATCTCTTATCTCACAGCTTTGTATTTCCACACACACACACACACACACACACACACACACACACACACACACACACACACACACACACACACACACACACACAGAAATGAATACGTATCTGTAAATCAGAGATAAACTGGACATCTTTCAGTTTCCATTCATTGAAAATGTCCAGAATCATTTTGAAACTGACTCTACTAATGACTCAAGTCCTGATATTAAGGTATACGTGTCAGCCTTTATCTAGTGTGTACCAGCAGAGCTTAGTGGCTATTAATTCATGATTATGAAGCAATGATTTAGGGCTTAATCTGCATCAGTCCTTCAATAACCTCCTAAATACCACTTTATGTTGCATTAAATATGACTTTAATATGCTATGAAACTTGTAAGGTGGAAGTACCACAAGAACAGGAAGTCATTGTTTCCATTATTAATACTTTATCAACACAATACAGAATAATGATCTCTGAAGAAGGGTCCACTGTCCCCCCATCACTAATTAAGAGTAAACATTAAAATGCTTTCAGTATCAAAAGGTCACAAAAATACCACGTTACAAAAATAAAAACCAAATAGGTCGTGTGTGTGTGTGTGTGTGTGTGTGTGTGTGTGTGTGTGTGTGTGTGTGTGTGTGTGTGTGTGTGTGTGTGTGTGTGTGTGTGTGTGTGTGTGTGTGTGTGTGTGTGTGAGTGAGATGCAGAGGTGGCTTGTGGTTAGCTGTGTGTTTCTTGAGTGAGAAGCAGGAAAACATCTTCAACTCAACAGCATCTGCAGAGCTTCCTCAAGGTCTGCACCAGAACACCGAATCAAACGCACCCCGAGAGACCTGAGAGGGGGGGGGGAGACCCAGATCTCAGGGGGTCAACACGTGGTCTGAGGACGTGTGAGGGGACACCGGGAGGTAGGGCTCATTCAGGTTTATTCTTGTTTGACTATGAAGCTTGTTAAATGTCCGACAGGGTGCAGCTCCTCCGTCACGCTCATGGCTCTGATAGGAAGTGTTGCCATGAAATCACCCAAAACATGTTCACACTATTAAATCTGTTCCTCAAAATTGTAATATTAACTTCAGATCACCGGTGGAACTTGAGAACACATTCCAAGCTCTGTGACTGGAGGATTTCTGGCTGAAAGGCACTTTGGGAGTTACCTTTCCCTTTAAATGTGAACATAATCAAACTCAAAGCTTGTGTAATTCTTCCAAAATATTAAAAGCAAACAAATATTTCTTTCAGCAGATTTTCAAACCGGAGACTTTAGTGCTGATCAAAGCTATCAAAAAGATGTTTTACATTTAAAAAAGAGGCAAAACTCAATGTATTATTGGAGAAAATAGTCCATAGCGTTCCACTTACTGTGTGTTGATGTTACTCGCACAAGCATGTACGTCTTAGTATGTTTGCTGCGGTCTGTGCTGTTGACATTTGGAAACTGAACACTTGCCTCTGACTGTATCCTGACGATAGCTGGTGTTATTTGTTGTTTAATTGGCATTTCCTTTATTTTTAAAGCTTTAAAATCATGTTTCGGATGAAATAGCTTTTATTAATGTCCAATCTCCCTAAATAAATAAAGCAACAAATAAAAAGTGTCTGAATATTTTATGATATATTCATTTTTCCATAAAGTGTCAAGCTCCTCCAGAAAAGCAGATGTGAAGCTTATTTATATTCTGGTTGAATGAGTCAACGTTTCCTGATTCGCTGCTTCCTGCTGCAGTTCAAGTTTCTTATGTGACCACAGATTTGCATCACTCTGTCTGACACCTCTCGCCCGGTGACTACACTTCAGCTACCACGCGAAAACAAATCCAACGCACCGCAGTGCCTCATGTGTTGTAAACATGTTCAGCATGAGTTCGTGGTCTCAATCTCTAAGTTCAAGTCTTGTCCTACAGCATGATGTTTATGTGGTATATTATGGTCATATTTACAGAGAGATAGACAATGAATAACTGAATCAGAGATACTCTATTCATCCCAAACTGGGACATCTTTGTGTTACAGCAGCAAAATACAGATCAAATAGTGCAATGAAATGGAATATTAAATGAAAATATAATATGACTGTAAGTGTACAGTGTTTCAAGGTTTCAAGGTTTTATTGGTCATATGCACAGCAGATACAACGTATATGTTGGCAATGAAAATCTTATGTCGCTTGCTCCTCCAACAACTCAACATACATGGTGCAAAAGATAAATAAAATAGTGCAAAAAGAGAGAAGAATATTTACAATAACAACAGTAAAGATTTGAGGATGTGAAATATATACATATGTGGAATACATTGAGAGTATTTAAACACTTTACTCTGTTGAATGAGGAGGTATGGACAGATGCATATATTACGTATAACAGATGTGTATGGCAGATATGTATAATATATAGATATGTGTACTATAAACAGATATGTATGGCAGATGTGTATAATATATATGTATGTGTGTGTGTACTATAAACAGATGTGAGTAGACATTCACACAGCTCAGGAGTTCAGTAGTCTTATAGCCTGTGGTATAAAACTGTCTCTGAGTCTGGTGGTCTTGGTCCGGATGCTGCGGTACCGTCTGCCAGACGGCAGCAGACAGAACAGATTGTTGCTGGGGTGATGGGGGTCCTTTAGTGTGCACGCTAAGTCCAGTTCACAGAGAGGCTATGGAGCAGAGAGTCCTGCAGCCAGAGGGGGGTTATAGTACAGAGTTACTGCAGAGGGCAGGAAGCTAACCCTAACCCGAACCTGTCCTGGTGAGGAGCTCGAGCAGTCTGTTGGAGAAGGAGCTGCGCTGTCCTTCCAGCTGCAGGTGGAGGGGGGGGGGGGTATCCATGCTGGACAGCAGTCTGTTCAGAGTGCTCCTCTCCACCACAGCCTCTAAAGGGTCCAGTTTGATGCCGATGACAGAGCCAGCTTTCCTGATCAGTTTATTGATTCTGCTAGTGTCACTGGCCCTGATGCTGCCCCCCCCTCCAGCAGATGGCAGCAAAGAAGAGTGCACTGGCAACAACAGACTGGTAGACACAGTATGCATTCTTGGTATTAGCATATGAAAGGTCCAGAGTGTTGTTGTGTGCGTTGGGAGCGGGGAAACCTTGTGGTTGACAGGCCTCCACCACACTGTCGTCCGTGTTTCAGTCTTACAACCTTTAACCTTTATTAAAGTTCACTGTTTCTCCTTTTTCAGCATTTGGTTGTAGTAATTTCCACCCTCCCATCTAGATCAACAGAATCGCAAATCTAAAAGAAACCGTGTGAAGCCTTGAGCAGCTATTTTGAACATCGACATATTGGTTTTCCATAACCAGAAGAAATGTTTAGGCAACATAAGAAACCAACAACACTGTGGTACCGACCTGTCAATCACAAGGTAGCCCCGCCTTAAAACCTTTCAGTTTTATCAACTTTTTTACTTGAAAATGGGAACGCTATTTAATAAATGAACATCATGCTGTATTGCAGAAGACTGGAAACTAGAGATTTAAACCATAAACTCAACAGCAAATTGTGTTCTAAGATAATAAATCCAGTGAGAAGTCGGGACATTTTTTCGTAGACTTCTACACATTTAGAGGTTTAATGCACTGCTGTTGAGTCAAAACTCTGCATCAGAAAGAAACACAAATGCAGCAGTGTATTTTAACTTTGGCAGATCTATTGTAAATATAGAAACCAATTAAGATTAAGAAAATCAATTAGCTCAAAGTTTTCAAAGTGTTTTGATGTCTCCTTCACACACGCCTTCCTACCTGAAACACAATGTCTTCGAAACCGTCCTCACAGTGAGCTGAAATATCCAACCTGAGCTCTGGGTGTTTCCCGGCTGCAGACTATGGCGCCTCCTGCCTCCAACTCCACTGATGGAGGAGCCCTGAATGGGGGGCGATGCATCGTGAACGACCAGATGGGACCCTTCACCGTCCTCTACACCTTCGTCTTCATCATCAGCGTGCCTGGAAACCTGCTGTCTGTGTGGACCTTCATCCGCAGCCGCAGAGCAAAGGTACGCTAAGAAAAAATCAGAGAGAAGCTCCCGACATGAGATGAGAGGAACTTAAATTAAGATCCAGTTCAATGAGGTTGAGAGTGGCGTCCTTTGCCTTCCTGTTTTATTTCCTAGTAACCCCACCCCCCCCCCCCCCTCTTGTTTCAGATCACTTAACTTCCTATTTTCTAACCCTTACCTTGTGTATACAGTAGTCTTCATCTCCCTTCGTCCTGTGTGTTGTCTCGTGATGCCAAGTCTGCATCGTTGAGCCTTTTTTGATCCTCAAAGCCAAGGTCAATTCTTACCTGATCCAGATAAAGCTCATCTCTGCCTTTTTTCTGCTCCTAACTTTTCAGACAAGCGTTGGTTTATAATGCATGGAGGAATGCTAATGCTAGTGCTAATGAGGATGTAATAAAGCCTTTGAATCAACCTCTGCGTGTGGTTGTGTACTGAGAGTATACTTGTGTTGTGTGTGTGTGCAGCAGCGGTCTCTGAGTGTGTACCTGCTGAACCTGCTGCTGTCCGACCTGCTGCTGCTGCTCGCCCTCCCTTTTAAGATCCTGAAGGACGGGGGGGCAGCGCCGTGGAGCCTCATGGTGTTCCACTGCCAGGCCAGCGCCGTCACCATCTACATCAGCCTGTACGCCTCCATCGCCTTCCTCGCCTTCATCATTGTTGACTGCTACCTGCAGGTAGAGACCGGAGCCACAGCTTAGCTTAAAGAGTTCAAGAGCTACTAGGGTACTAAACCAGGTTCAGAGAGGGGCTGATATTAGTGTGGGTCCTTCACATCTCTAGTTTCCAATCAAAGGGAGAACTCAACAACTAAATCACAAAGATCAATAACTGGAGAAATGTTCACTTCACTTTCCACAACTAGAGTCCATCGACTAATAACCCAATGAAAGAAATACATCCAATGTCCTTTAAACTGCAACACAGGGTAGTCGTATAGCTCAGTGGTTAGAGCTGGTGGCCTGTATGCGACGTCGCTGTAGTTAGCCAGTTCCAATCCCGGGCCAAACATTCAGGCAATATCCTCCCCTCCCCTATCAAGTCTTAATCTCCAATGAATCACCCCCAAAGGAGACCTGGGAGGAAGAAGAACATCTGAAAGGTCTTTGAGGGAAACTATGCTCGGGTTCTGTCGGTTTTACTTCTCACTGGTTCTTAGACGGCTGCCTTCAGTCCCACACAGAACAGCCTCATGATTTTATTTATTTATAAGCAATCCCAAACGTCCTTTCTTCCCAGGCCTCGGCCGCTAACACCTGTGGGGAACATTTAGTGCACTGCAGGGGATGTTTCTGTTTCTGTGGTGTCTGATGGTTCCCCCCCCCCCCTGCAGGACTGCACCTCCCTGCGCTCCATGCGGTTGCAGGAGGTGGGCTTCTCCTGGCTGCTGTCTCTAGTGGTCTGGCTGCTACTGCTGCTCATCATGGTGCCCAACATGGCTCTGCCCATTCACCCAGTCCAGGTAAGTCTGTTCTAGCTGCAGCTGGGCTCACAACCAAAACCACATTCAGAAAACCGACCTCCAGAAAAATAAAATGCTGACTCATGCCAGGTTTTAAGACTCATTCCCTCATGCTTCTGTGTGTGCAGGAGCAGCACTACCTCAGCTGTTCGTCTCTGAAGAAGGACATCGGCCTCCACTGGCACGCCATGACCGTCATCCTCTGCTCGGCGCTGTTCCTGAACGCCTCGATCGCCGTGCTGCTCTCCAGCGGCCTGGCTCTCCGGAAGCTCCTGGGTAGCCGGCGAGAACCCCAGCTCTGGGCCGACTCCCGGCGAGCGGCGGGCAGCGTGGCGGCCGTGGCCTTGGCGTACATGGTCAGCTTTGTGCCGTACCACGTGGTGCGCGCGCCGTACACGCTGACCCAGACCAGGGTGATCACGGACTGCGGCACCAGGAGGCAGCTGTTCCTGGGAAAAGAGGCCACGCTGCTGCTGAGCGTCCTGCACCTCTGCTTCGACCCCCTCATCTTCTTCTACCTCCACAAGCCTTTCAGAGAGGCACTGTGCAACACGCTGCCCTCCTGCAGGGGGCGGGGCACCGGCGAGGAAGAGGAAGAGGCTGATGGAGGAAAGGGAAAGGATGCAGAGGAAGAGGGCCATCAATCCACTTTGTAAAGCGCTGACTCAGGGGTGGTTGAACCAAAACTGGCTGCAGTTTTTATATTTCTGTACTGTATTTAACTCACCAACAGCAAATGATTTAAAGGTCCCCTATCATCCTCTTTCTCAACAGCACATCCAGAGCAGGTCTCTGATTGGCTGAAACACCAAACGATCATTGTCCCATAACCCCGTCTGTTTCAGCCCTGTTCCTAAAGTGCTGATTCTGTGTCCGTAGCTTTAAATGCTAATGAGCTGCTGCTGGCCACGCCCCTCTGAGAGGTGATTGGTTTAAAGAAACCCAATGGTGCTCCAGGTGATAAGGGGGGGGGGGGTTACCTTGGTTGGTTATTGGCTATTGACCACCCAAAGAAACATAGTGACATCACAAAGTGACCAAAATGTGGTCGCTGATTTTTATAGAGATGGATCAGGACAGAAAGAGAGGGGGGGTCTTTGTTCCTGAAACTCTCAGAGCCTCTGCGGGGACACATGTTGATATAGAACAGACATAAAGAAGTGGATTTAGCAGAATAGGCCCTACTGTACTGTAAAATACCATTTACTGAACAGGATCTTCAATCTACTTTGATTTGACTTCAAACATGTCCCTTTTTATTATATATTACATAACATTTCTGTGCCTAAAACTGCTGAAATGAACCCGCAAAGGAGTCTCTGTAAAGCACTCACAAATACTAGAAAATGAATAGCTACGATAGTTTAAAAGGCTTATGCACCGAATAACTTTCAGATTCCTCTGAATGTATATAAAGAGGGTCTGCATTTCGGTGTAGGACTCACTCACACAGAAATGCTGTTTTTTATTCACCGACAACTGACTTAAAAAGGAAAGTAAGCAGGGAATAATAAAAGGAGCTCAGTGTGCATGTGTTCTCCAGCAGGGAGCAGCAGGATCATGTTTTAAAATATTAACAAATTACAATCTTTTTTTAACTAAATTGATTATAAATTAAGTTTATTGTACATTTCTATAATATTATCAGGAATAAATAGATATGTAATGACAGCTTCTAGGAGGCAATACAAATTACATTCTGATTCCTCTACTACAGTTTCTATTTACAGTTTCTGATTTTCATTTTTATATAGTTGTATTTTTTAACGATTACCAAATATAAGTAAAACATCTTTAAACAAAACCCAGTCGTGATGCTTCATTCTTTGTGCTGTAGCTCGTAGTGTGACCTGTTCATCCAATGGGAAACATCTGGACTGTGTGTGTGGGTGTGTGTGTGTGTGTGTGTGTGTGTGTGTGTGTGTGTGTGTGTGTGTGTGCACTCAATGGTGTGTCCTTGGTTTTGCAATAAAAAAAACTCAAAATTTAGATCCTGACTCTGATATTACCTCACTTCAGAGATATTGAACAAATCAAACATGAGCGCACACACACACACACACACACACACACACACACACAGTGAGTCAGCGTTATTTTCGGTCTTTCGTCATCATCACACAAGGAGACATGGAGCACTTTAGCCAGAATTTCTCTTATCGTTTTAGGTGATTTTTATTATCTGACATGTTAGCAGCAGGATAGGGTCAGGGGTCAGGGTCAGGGTTATGTGCTTGTAGGATGTAAAGTGATCAAAGTATTTCCAATTAAATGTTGCCCATTTTGGATATAGGTTCAATGGAAGCAAATGTTTTTATCTATCCTCTTTCCTGCTTCTTCATAGACTTCTAATAACTGTAGGTGGAAACAAGTTTTAGCTAAATATTTCATCTCTTCTCTTTTTAAGAATAATGTCTTTGTAATGCATGGCTTACTAAAGGATAGGACAATGAGTGTGTGCCCTAACCAGCTACATAAAGAGTCCTCCATACTGCTTTTCCAATCATGTTTCATCAATACATGCTCCCACAAACATCTGTTTAGTGACCAAAATATCTACTGTTGGTAGAAAAACTGACTTTTTGTGCTTAAGGAGTAAAGAAAGAAGAAGTCTGACATTTGTGCAGAGCAAGTTCACAAAGAGAGGAGGTCGGGTCGAGAAAACAGCGTCTTTCTTCTTAGATTTACTTGAACTATTATAATATTCTTCTTCTAATTCTATACCTTTATTAACCTAACTGGAGTGTTTGTAAAGCACTGATACATAATATAAAACAGAGGAACAGGTCTATGGTCCTTTCACTTGAAATTCTGCCAGAATTGCAACAAGGAGCCAACACATTTCTATCTTGACCTGTAATAATATATGAAAACATATTTGATATTGTGCTTTATTAAACTTAATCTAAATCTACAAAATGTGTAAAACTGTCAGGTATATATGGCAGTATAAGGTACAGTAGCATAAAGTAGAAAAGTACCTCTCAATGTAAAATAAATGGACTTTAGTTACTGCACACATGATTCTGATGAGAGGATGCTAGCTGTTCCCCTCTGTTTGCAGTCACTATGCTAAGCTAGGCTAACCTGACTCCAGCTGAAAAACAGACCTGAGATCAGGGGCGCCGCCAGAAATCTTGGGGCCCATGAAAGATTTCAATTTAGCCCCCCCCCCCCCCCCCCCCCCCCCCCCCAAAAAAAAAAGTGATTTGCTTTTGATAAGGTAAAAGCAATGACCGAAATGCAGTGAAAACGTATCCCGTTTTTTGAAAGCTGAATGTCGGCAGGGTATGATCATTAGCAGCTAGCTAGCTAGTGTGTTGTATCATGGCATCAGTGTCAGTGAATAATACCTTTCTTTTGTAAAAGTTGAGTGACTAATTGTCGCCCTTTTCATTCCCTCTCAGCTTTCTGCTCTTTCTCCTTTCGTTTTTGATAGCCGGACTTCATCATTTACTGGACTGCACTTCTAAACTTCTACACTGCACGGCACCGCATTTGAACCAAGCTGTTCATTCACGGAGGCAGAGCGTACACATTTCGCGTGTCCCGCTGCCAGAATCAGACTATACCATTCAGTAAAAAGGGAGAGGGGTGAAATGATATCATACATAATTCGAGGATTTTTTTATAGCAAATCACAACCATATATAATTTATAGATCAAATGATTTATTTCATTTCAAAAACTTAAACAAGACAATACTATTAAAATAATATTGATAGCCCTCAAAGGGCCCCTGTCAGTGCTGGGCCCTTAGAATCGTCCTAACCCCCCCTCCCCCCCCCCCCCCCCGGCGGCACCCATGCCTGAGATTAATATCTAAAGATGTCAGAAAGAAAGGCTCACCAAAACAGTTCCTCCTCCTCCTCTCTCCCTCGCTATTTCTTTAAAGTATTCTTGTTTTTTACCCGTCAATCTCCCCTCCCTTTCTCCGTTCTTTTCTGTCCTTTTTAAGTCTGACGACGGGTCCCCGAAATGCCACCAGACGAGCCATTTATAGAGCGGGAAAAAGGGGGAGAGAGAGGGAGATGTTGGTCATCCGGTGTCGTGGGAACAGCGCTAAAAAAATAACTGAAAAAACGGCCTTCAATGTCTGACTCCAGGTCAGCCTCCTTTCCCCTCGGTGTCGGCCCTCTCCTCCATATATTCCTCAGTTGCTGCATCCTTCTGTTTGCTTTCATGACAACATAACAAGCGTTTTGAAAGATCCTCATCATTTGTCAGTGTTTGTTTTTGAAACGGTCATTATGTGGAATACTTCAGAGATCACAGAGGCAGAATAGTTCCTGAGGACGTTTTCAGAATCAGAATCAACTCTTTTTATCAGTTGTTGTGTTTTGTGAAAGGTCTTATTCAGAAGTCTCATTTTGTGAAATATCGTTTTGAGATAAAAAAAAAACCTTTTTGTGTAAAATCGCTAAATTTGGGAATAAAAATCCCGACTTTAATCTAAAAAATTACAACATTTTTTATATTTCCAGAAAAAAATGTCAAAATTCTGACTTTTTCCAAAAAACTAAAAAATACTTCCTCCAGAACTAATCTGCCTGTTTTCCCCAAATTCTGACTTTCTCAATTAATTTCAGAAAAAAAATCAAAATGTTTTCTTTTTTCGAATGATCTCATAATTATGACTTCTTTACATTTCTAAAAATTCAGACTTTTTTCGCAAAATTCAGACTTTCTTGCGAAATTCTGACTTTCATACGAAATTCGGACTTTTCGAAAATATAAAAATTCAGATTTTTTTCGCGGAATTGTTACTTTTTCAGAAAAAAATTCTTACATTCTTTTTAGGTGTTTTGACCTCCAGGTCCACCATACTGGCGTCCATCAGACCCTTCCTTACGTGTCATATCGTCACACAGAATTTCAACTGTGAAAGACCCAGGAAGTCTCGTGTTCGATGAATAATATCATGAGAAATCACAAAGACATGGGCAGAAACACAGCCAGACGTTAACGTTAAAATAAGGCCACCTGCGTGACAGAAATAAATCAAACTGATCTAAAGATAGAGAAGAAAGTGGAAATATGGAGAAAGAGAGGATGATGGAGTTTAAAGGAATGCAAAGAGAGAGGTTCACAGTGTTTAACCGGTCTATAAAGAGCCTGAGAAATATTAAAGTGCTGAGATGGAAAATACTTTCGTCTGTTTGTGTCGTCTGACCTCTTTAAACCGTGACCAAACCTCCGAAGAATGAGACGGAGAGCTGCTGGACTGAGTCATCGACGTTTCCTCACGGAGATGATTTCTGCTTTTTAATTGTGTGAACATTTAATCACACTCAACAATTAATGTAAATTAAAACACATGTTTTCAGAGCGGGACCTTCATCAAAGCTGTGAAGGTTGGAAATGTTTTGACCATAAAGAGGCATGAATGCAGCGTCTCTACTTTAAAGAGTCCTCTCCTGCTGATGTTCAGGTGTATATCAGTATGTAGAGTCTCTACTTTAAAGAGTCCTCTCCTGCTGACGTTCAGGTGTATATCAGTATGTAGTGTCTCTACTTTAAAGAGTCCTCTCCTGCTGATGTTCAGGTGTATATCAGTATGTAGTGTCTCTACTTTAAAGAGTCCTCTCCTGCTGATGCTTCAGGTGTATATCAGTATGTAGAGTCTCTACTTTAAAGAGTCCTCTCCTGCTGATGTTCAGGTGTATATCAGTATGTAGTGTCTCTACTTTAAAGAGTCCTCTCCTGCTGATGTTCAGGTGTATATCAGTATGTAGAGTCTCTACTTTAAAGAGTCCTCTCCTGCTGATGTTCAGGTGTATATCAGTATGTAGAGTCTCTACTTTAAAGAGTCCTCTCCTGCTGATGTTCAGGTGTATATCAGTATGTAGAGTCTCTACTTTAAAGAGTCCTCTCCTGCTGATGTTCAGGTGTATATCAGTATGTAGTGTCTCTACTTTAAAGAGTCCTCTCCTGCTGATGTTCAGGTGTATATCAGTATGTAGTGTCTCTACTTTAAAGAGTCCTCTCCTGCTGATGGTCAGGTGTATATCAGTATGTAGTGTCTCTACTTTAAAGAGTCCTCTCCTGCTGATGTTCAGGTGTATATCAGTATGTAGTGTCTCTACTTTAAAGAGTCCTCTCCTGCTGATGTTCAGGTGTATATCAGTATGTAGAGTCTCTACTTTAAAGAGTCCTCTCCTGCTGATGTTCAGGTGTATATCAGTATGTAGAGTCTCTACTTTAAAGAGTCCTCTCCTGCTGATGTTCAGGTGTATATCAGTATGTAGTGTCTCTACTTTAAAGAGTCCTCTCCTGCTGATGGTCAGGTGTATATCAGTATGTAGTGTCTCTACTTTAAAGAGTCCTCTCCTGCTGATGTTCAGGTGTATATCAGTATGTAGTGTCTCTACTTTAAAGAGTCCTCTCCTGCTGATGTTCAGGTGTATATCAGTATGTAGAGTCTCTACTTTAAAGAGTCCTCTCCTGCTGATTTTCAGGTGTATATCAGTATGTAGAGTCTCTACTTTAAAGAGTCCTCTCCTGCTGATGTCCAGGTGTATATCAGTATGTAGTGTCTCTACTTTAAAGAGTCCTCTCCTGCTGATGTTCAGGTGTATATCAGTATGTAGTGTCTCTACTTTAAAGAGTCCTCTCCTGCTGATGTTCAGTAGGCATTAGGGTTAGACACAGGGATTTGAGCTTTGTAGACCATTTACAT